>NC_051157.2:147524737-147552078 GCF_013339745.2 Dermacentor silvarum
CCAGTCTTCAACCTCTTCAAAGTGTGTCTGTGGAACGGTCTGGGTGTCTGTGGCACATGAAAACATGCGGGAGAGAATACTGGGCATCGTTGGTTTGGCTCGCCTGGTTTGTAGTGGTCGTTGACATTATTTTTTTCCCGTCTCGATGACAAGGGAACGAATTCAGCTGGTAGTCCTTGCAGGCGGCGGCTGCTTCTTGCTGTGGGAGCTGTGGCTCTCTGTAAGGTGCTAGGCGTGACGGCGGAAACTTGGAAGCGAAGGTGCATTTACCCAGCATATCCACCAGTAATATCGCGGGCGAAACAACAGAGACAGCCAGAAGACCAAGTCTTTACCGGAACCAGGCAAAAAGAAAAACGTTCTCTTCTTCTTCCAACCCCCAAGCGTGTACATGCCACTGCAGATGGCTCATATGTGACGGCATGTGCCAATATAGTGTAATGGTTTGTGACTGCAGAACACATACAAATTTACACTGCTCTAGCGTGCTTAAGCAGCATGTAAATAGATATTGGCACAGTCGATAAAATAGATGTCTGCCTAACTGCAATGCGTGTCAATACCTTAAGTATTATTAGGATCACAAATGAGAACATTTTTGCGCTCATTTGTACACTAGAAGAGATCACACTGCTGGTTCCACAAGCAAAGGCATGAAACACATAAAGAGCTCTATTAGAACTGATGCATTCTTTTTCTGCATGAATAGGATGCATTGCTTCACTACTGCAAAAATAAATTCCCTAAGGTAAACCAAACTGAACAGCAAGAACATAGTACATTAAATTCAATACTTGCACTTCAGTTAACCGAAGGGTTATTTGGTTTTGTGGACGAAAGAAGTTTTTGGCGGACTCGAAAAAAAAAGAAAAGAAGAAAAAAAGCCGGCAGATCCCACGCCCTGTGGGAATCGATGTTATGCAAAGCAGTGTGCCAGGAGCCTACCATGTTAACGAAACGACCATGAGAGCACCGAGACGTAGGCGGCTCTTTCATAACATACACGACACGCATCGCAAGGCATTCATGTCATCAGTCCTGAGGAGTTCCTTTAGCTATACCTACGAGACCTTAAGGCGAAATCCTTAGTCAGGCTCATGACTGATTTCCACCATCAACCTTTAGCCTTTTCCTTCAGTTAGTGCCACTTCCGAACCCATTCCATTGGTTTTCCAGTGTTAAGCTTTCTTTCGGTGAGTCATTCTCATTTTCGCTGAGTCATGCCCATGATCATGACTTCTACTATCATGCTTTAGTGTTTCCTTTCCTCAGTAGTCCCGTCCGCACCCATTTCAGTGGTTTTTGAGTGTTATTATTTTTTTCGCCGAGTCATTGTAATGTTCCTGAGTGATGGTCATGACTATGACTTAATCTACCATCATCTTTTAGTGTTTCCTTCACTTATTACCAATGTCCGAACCCATTTCAGTGACTTTTGAGTGTTACTGTTTTTTCGCTGAGTCATTGTCATTTTTGCCGAGTCATGCTCATGACTATGACTTCTACCAGCATCCTGTAGTGTTTCCTTTACTTAGTACCCACGTCCGAACCCATTTCAGTGGCTTTTGACTGTCAATATTTTCGCGGAGTCATTTCCATGACCTATATGACACCCATGTCATGACATGTCATGACCTATCTCTTATATACGTCAGATACTCCTGTCATACTATGCCAGTTTTGGTACCTACCAAGTTAACGAGACGACCATGAGAGCACCATGACGTAGGCGGCTGTTTCATGACCTAATTGACACGCATGTCATGATATTCATGTCATGACATATCATTTATGTTCGTGATATGCTCTTGTCATAGTATGCCAATTTTCGTACATACGTTAACGAAACAACCATGAGAGCACAAAGTCGTAGGCGGCTATATAGATAGATAGATAGATAGCTAGATAGAAAGATAGATAGATAGATAGATACTGTCAAAGTAGCAAATAATCGCCAAGAAATGCTTTGCATTTGAAAGATATATTGACCAGGCGACTCAGTGCAACGTCTCCTCGGCTAGCAGCCCGGCAGCGCGTTTCTATTTGCGCCCAAGCCCAGTGCTCGACCGCTGGCGCCGCCATGCGCCGCTCGCGCGTACCATGTTTCAAGGTGGTTTCTTTCGTCGAAGGCGCTCGAACGCAATCATATAGGGGCTTTAATCATATGGTTCGCATGAATGCCCGTTCCGGAGGCGTGGCTGTACGGCGTAGTGCTTACGACGCTCGCTAAGGGACCAGCGGTACGCGAATTCGAATCCCGCCTTGGCTTGAAACTTTTTTTTCTTTGTATTACCATTTTTTTCCTCTCTGTTTGGCGGCAGTCCGGCAGACGGCTCGCATTGTTGACGTTCCGCCGCGGAGTTGCGCGCTTTCACCGAGGGGTGGCGCCACGCTCTGGCACTGTCTCGCGCGGCGCTTCTAGGGTCGGGAAGGGCCGTTCCAATGGGCGGGACACAGCAGCGGCTTCTCATTCAACATTTAGGCATTATAATTTAAAGATTTGCTGTGGCTGCTAGCAGATTATCACAAGAAGATGTTAAGTATCTTTCGCATCAGTGCCAAGCAAATCGTAAGCAGCTTGCAGTGCCGGAGCGACACCAAGCGTGAAGAAGAGCGATCGGTCTGTTTCGATAAACATGGAAAAATAAAGGATGGCGCGTAGTAGAGACGCAAGTACAAACTGTGTTTATTTCACCCTTACCGTGGGGAACTAAAATGATCACGCATTGTCTACTTCCTCATGAAGAACAACAACACGGCTTCACAGAGTTGTCCAGCTGCAGCTTCAACACTTTGCGGGACAATGGCTTTCCGCTGAAGAAGCTTAGTCGCCCTGCTTTCGGTGCGTCACAGTAATGGCATAGTTCGTGAAAATGGGCTTTATAAACTTCTTTGCGATGAGATGGAGAACTATATTTCTTTGCTATTCGTCGCACGTTTCACAATGGATCACAGGAAGTTCCATGAGAGCCCGGACGCTTCTTTCAACTCAGACTTCTAACGGCTTAGCAATAGAGCTTCTGTTGTAGAATATGGTATCAGCAACTCGCCGAAGCCCTCTCAGAACATTTACCAGCTGCTCTCTCGGGTAGTAAAGTCTTCCTCGGTCCTGGTGAGCGATGAGACCTTGTAGGGAATTGTTGCTCTTAGGCGCCTGGAGGAGCGAAATGAATTTTCGCATGGGATTCGTTCACTTGCCGCGCGAACGATGAACCCTCCTATTAAAGCTACATTGGTCACGTCCGTGTTTGAAACGAGTAGCATTGTGCTGACGCATTGCTCATACAGTTCTCGTCTGCTACCTTGGGAAGCTTCTCCATCGCATCATTGAACGGGTGGCAGTGCTAGTTAGCTGGAATTAGTTTTTGTTTTTGTTTGGCTGAGAAAGACGATGAACTTTGCACGTTGCTACTCCAAGCAGCAACAATTCCAGTCTTGAGCATTTTCTCCAGCCCATATGCAGCACTTTTTACATCCAGCGCATCATTGCCCCCGGCACTTCTGCGCAGGAATCCAAACAAGGATTCAACTGGGTCACTTGACATTTTTCGCGTCGACACAAACTCGAACTTTCTGACAAGAAGCAAATGTCGAATGCACTCGACATTCGACTTTGTTATCATGAATGCATTGTAAGTTTTATTTCTGAGAAAGTTCTCAGGTTTGCTGTTCTTTCTCGTGGAACAAGACACGTGGCTCCTTTTTACGCTGACTCTGCATGCACAACGGCACGCAACAATAACGCACGATTGCAGTATTTAGAGTTAGCGGAGCCTCGATAAGCTTCACGAGTGCCGCTTACGGAGGCGGTGGGCCTACCTTCAGATGAGGGAACGTAGTGTCAGACCTCAGCGCCTCTAGCGGCCGCCCTGAG
The DNA here is from genome assembly GCF_013339745.2 of Dermacentor silvarum. NCBI lineage: Eukaryota > Metazoa > Arthropoda > Arachnida > Ixodida > Ixodidae > Dermacentor > Dermacentor silvarum. The sequence goes on from NC_051157.2 coordinate 147,528,612, forward strand.
AGGGTGGTAGGAGAGGGTTTGGCAGTGCTCCCGCCGCCCGTTTGACTGGCATGTAGTTAGAGGCGTTGCTCAGTGGCCTATAGCCACGGCTACGAGATGAAAAATGTGACGCGCGTTTCGACATCGCTCTCTTTTTCGAGATTGTATGTGTAACAACGGCCTCGCAACTAAAGGGTTATCTCCGAAACGGCAACCGAGGGTCCTGACTAGAGCACTGCACGGGCCGATTTTTTCAGCACGGGCCCGGCCAGGGCCCGTTTTTACGTTGGGCTGCCCGCCCGAGCCCGACCAAAAGTTTTATGGCGAGACCCGGGCCCGGCCCGGGCCCGGTAATAATCTACGTTACCCGCCCGGCCCGGCCCGCCATCCCTTTATCTTGAGCCCGAGCCCGGCCCGAGCCCGGCTCGAAACCGGCCCGAACCAGGCCCGACACCGAAAAAAACATGTTTTTTCAGAGTCGAGACGCGCGAGGATAACTCGCTGCACGTTACATGCACACCACCAGAAAGTTCAAGCCCGGCCTGGGCCCGCGTCGGAAAACCCGAGCCCGGCCTGAGCCCGGGTTAAAAAGTGCTCGAGCCCGGCCCAAGCCCGTGAAAAAACTGCTCTACCCGGCCCGGCCCGGCCCACGGGCCGGGCCGGGCCCGGGCTTTCGGGTAAGCCCGAGCTCGTGCAGTGCTATAGTCCTGACTACCCATATGTAATGCAGGATCTAGTTCGTTAACTTCTCCCTGCCTGTGAATTAACGAGACGAATATTACATAACGATTCAAGCAGCAATGTTAAACGACTTACCAGTATTGCCGTCCTTAGTCGCCACAGAATCCGGCTCCAGTTTCAATGCAGACGTGTTCCGCATGGCTCACTACCAAAACCTAGCTTTCGGGCTTATATCTCCGCTCGCAAACACGTCACTTCACCCTACGTTAGATAACGCAAAGTATCAAAGCGAAATAAACTGTTTTAGTACAAAATAAGCAACCAGCTTAAGTGTATGAACCAATGAATGCGTACCTGCCGTGCCCGCGAATATAACGGTAAAAATTTAAATCCAGGCCAGAGGTCACGTGGGTGGTCGATGAAGCTAACTTTATTTTGCGTTTATAATGGCAAAAACAAAAGCAGAGTGAGTACTCAAGAGTCAATGTATACTTAGGAATAATAATTTTGTACTCTTTATCATGTAATAAAAACGCTTCGATTAGTGTGGGAGAAAGTTTGCCGGTGGAAATTGCGCTTACTACGGCGCCTCTAGCGGGAGACTACGGCGCTCGCTGGGGCAACTTTTTGACGACGTACTATGCTTAGTTTATTAACAGCGCGGCGCGGTCGATGTTTTCGCCCTCTGTGGCCTTTTGTTGAACTTGAGAGTGTGCGCGGCGTGGCAAACTCACGAGGCAAAGTGTGACTCCGCGCCTCGGCGACGCGTAGTGACGTCATAGCATAGCTTTGACCCCGCGCGGCTATGGGGAGAAGCTAGGCAGAGCTAAGGCGGAGGAGTGAGCGGCGCTGCTGTGGACGTAAGGCAAGGCGTCGGTAGGTGGCGCTGTGGCGCTAGCGGCGACGGGGCGAGGAGGTGGCGGCGCAGCTGAGGCGATGAGGTGGCGCTCCGTTGCTAGGCGACACCCGTGGCGTCATCGACAGGTGGAGGAGTTTTCTGCGTACACCACCGGACTACCTCCAGCTGAAACAGCTTAGCTATTAGAAACTACTGGCGGCTACCCACTGTACTGGAAACCATATGCACTAGGTTTTGTTCGAGTAACTTAATTGCTCTTTTTTAAATCTTGGCGCATGATAGTGGGGACACCCTGTATATATATATGTGTGTGTGTGTGTGTGTGTGTGTGTGTGTGTGTGTGTGTGTGTGTGTGTGTGTGTGTGCCTACATATATATGAAGGAAGTATTTCTTTGGATCTGGTGTTTAATAAGTTAAAAGAAGTGCAGGCGCACGTAGAAAAGCAAAAAAAAAAAACATTTTAATTTCGACGTTTAGGCCGGGGTCCGGCCTTCATCAAGAGTGCGCTTGCAGGCACACAGAGTTCAATTTATACATTTTCTCTGCAAGCAAAAAAAGAAGAAACGGTACCTGGTGTATGACAACAGGCACGTGTACGTTTAGTGACGTCATGCATACCAATACGTACATTGACTCATGTCAAACTCATAGGAAATAAAAGAGAGCGAGATACATAAACGTGACTACAAACTAGCGCGCGCATACCGTGTCGGCAAAAAAAAAAAAGAGAGTTGGTACCTGATTTATGACCACAAGCACGTGTACATTTAGTGATGTCATGCATACCAGCACGTACATTGACTCATGTCAAACTCAGCGGAAATAGGAGAGAGAGAGAGCCATCACCGTGACTGAAAACTTCTGGCGCATATACAGTGGCGCCATAATGTGACTCCAAACCTGCGCGTGCATACAATGGCGTAAAAAATAGTTTGATAGGTAATTTCTGAGTAACCCACACGCGAGCAGGTGCACATTCAGTCGTGTCCACAAGGGAGGAACGACGCAGCCTATGGAATATAGGGGAGAGAGGTCACATGGTAACAAAGGGTGTGCCAGGGTTGGCAGCTGCCAGGAGAGTGTTTCTTTTCTTTTTGTTTGAGTTTGCTTCAGCTTTTGTATGACAATTAAGATGGTCAGTACACCCCCACTTGGTTGTGGGACACCTGTAAGCAACCAGCTCCAATGACATCTGAATTCCACGAACTGTGTTCTATGGCATTATTTGTATTTGCGGGCAAGCTGTCTTTATACAAATTCTACGTGTAAATCAACAATAAAATAAAGAAGAAATGAAAAATTCTACGACAAGGTGACATAGTAAACATCAACACAACACAAGGGCGCGAAGAATTTGTAATTAATGATGCAGAAGTATACATATTACTTATAAACGTGCCATATAGTAAATGCATATATGATCGTTCGGAAATGCATCACGCAACCAGAAAAAATGTTCATTGGAGCACCAAACAATGGATATTCGTTGTGTTGGCGAGTAAGCTGTTTTTTATACAGTGTAGGCGTGTGTGAAAAATAAAGCAATAGATAAATGAAAATTATATGACAAGATGAAGTAATTAACATAACAGAAGAGTGAGAATTTCTAATAAATGAGGCGGAAATATACACATCACTTCATAAATATGCCATATTACACATGTCGTATATAATCGTTAGGAAATGTATAAAGCAACCAGGAAAAATATTCATTGCTGGACCAAACATGCCCAAAAATGCCTCTTATTCGTGAGGCATGCATGTCAGCCTACCTATGATTTCATTTATTCCCTTTGAAAGTGAGCGGAACTTGTGTATTAGAAATGACTCGCAAGCTTCTCGGTCGTAATGAGTGGGGAATCCTGATTTCAAAATAGTGGCCTTAAATTTTTCGAAAGGATGGCCTAGTGTGTTCACATGTTTGGAGAGGGGTAGCTGCGGTATAGAGTTTACATGTGATTTGGTATTATTGAAGCGTAGCCTAAAAGGGGTTTCCGCTTGTCCGATGTATTGTGAGCGGCAAATGGTGCATTCGAGGATCTCCTCGTATGTTTGGGGAGACAACGTTGCAAGTGTCGCAGTTGTAATCCCCTTGGATTTTGAATGAAAATGAAGGTGCGGTGCTCTTGGCCACATTAGCAGTATTCATCACGGGGCAGAGCCTGCATCGAGGTTACCCGCATGATGCGCAGCCTTTGAAGTTAGCGCAATAAATTTTGGAGGACGTGACAACGTCTCTGAGGTTGGTGGCCCGTTTGTATACCACCCGCGGAGCTTCAGGAACAATTTGGCGCATTTTCTCGCTCTGTAAGAGTGTGGTATGATGTTTCCGGAAGATACGGTGTATGTTAGGATTTGATGCTGAATATGTGAGGATAAGGTTAGTCCGCGAATCTGGGGCAGCTGGTTGGCTGTTGATGAGCGCGCAGAGATCAAGGTTGTCTGCTTTTTAGACTGCGTCGCTGATAACTAAGGGAGGATAACGTTGGCGTAGTAAGTCGTTACGTAGTTGTTCACAGTTCAATGTAAAGTCTTTTTTTTTGTGCATATCCGCTTGAAACGAAGAGCTTGGCTGTACGGGATTGCTGTTTCACGATGTTTTACAAGGATACTGTGGAAATGCAAGTATTGGTGTTTATCAGTTGGTTTTTTGTAGACTGATGTGATAAGCTTGTTATTGTGCACACTTACACTAGCATCCAGAAAAGTGATTACGGAAGCTGAATATGTGTGGGAGAATGAGATGGTTGGGTGGACAGCATTGAACTGCGAAATGAAGTTCAAGAACTCTTCCTCGCCGTGAGACCAGATTAGAAAAATGTCGTCAGTGAACCTTTTGTAAAACATTGGTTTTAGCGCGCAGCTCTCAAAAAACTCTGATTACAGTATGCCCACGAATATGTTGGCGTAGTTTGAACCTATTTTTGTGCCCATTGATGTGCCGTTGACTTGCACGAAGTGTTTACCATTAAATTAAAAATTATTTAGCTCTAATACCAATTGCAATAGGGTTGAAGAGTTTGACAATCAATGGGTTTTTCAAACAGCTACTCTGAAAATACATGTACAACTGCGCGACTGCCATCCACGTGCGGTATATTTGTATCATCATCATCATCATCATCATCATCATCATCATCATCATCATAATCATCATCATCATCATCATCATCATCAACCTATATTTTATGTCCACTGCAGGACGAAGGCCTCTCCCAGCGATCTCCAATTACCCCTGTCTTGCGCTAGCGTATTCCCACTTGCGCCTGCAAATTTCCTAACTTCATCATCCCATTTGGTTTTCTGCCGACACCGACTGCGCTTCCCTTTTCTTGGTATCCATTCTGTAATCCTAATGGTCCACCGGTTATCCATCCTACGCATTACATGGCCTGCCCAGCTCCATTTCTTCCGCTTAATGTCAACTAGATTATTGGCTATCCCCGTTCGTTCTCTGATCCACACCGCTCTCTTCCTGTCTCTTAACATTAGTCCTTTCCATCGCTCTTTGTGCGGTCCTTAACTTGTTCTCGAGCTTCTTTGTTAACCTCCAAGTTTCTGCCCCATATGTTAGCACCGATAGAATGCAATGATTGTACACTTTTCTTTTCAACGACAGTAGTAAGCTCCCAGTGAGGATTGGGCAATGCCTGCCGTATGCACTCCAACCCAATTTTATTCTTCTGTAAATTTCTTTCTCGTGATCTGGGTCCCGTGTGAGTAATTGACCTAGATAAACGTACTCGTTTACAGACTATAGAGGCTGACTGGCGATCCTGAATTCTTGTTCCCTTGCCAGGCTATTGGACATTATCTTTGTCTTCTGCATATTCATCTTCAACCCAATTCTTACACTACACACACACACACACACACACACACACACACACACACACACACACACACACACACACACACACACACACACACACACACACACACACACACACACACACACACATATATATATATATATATATATATATATATATATATATATACAGGGATACAACATTCAGGGTCACTAAAAGGCTGCCTGTGGGCTTACAAAGGTCAAATATTTCCGATAGGAGGTGAGTGGTGTTTTTTATGTAAGAAGCGAATGAAAGCGGAATTTCTTGAATTAGGCCATCTACGCAACTGGAAATTTTTTATGGTATGGTTCCAATTCCACAGGCAATGGGTTGGACCGGATTGTTTTCTTTATGTATCTTTGGTAGAAGATACAACCTGCCTGCGGTCGGGCTTAGAGGAAGCCGTGATTTGGCAACGGCAGCATTGATCTTTTTTTTTCGTATAGAAGCTCACTTAGGGTTCTCCGAACGACTTCTTTAAATGCTTAAGTGGGGTCAGTGTCCACCTGTTTGTAAAAGGTTTTGTTCGCAAGCTGGCGATTGGCTTATTTAATGTAGTCCTCGGTATTCATAATTACCATGGCGCCTCCTTTTTCCGCGGGCTTTACAACGATGTCTGTCCTATCGCTAAGGTTTCTTAACGCTTTTTATTCCTCTTTACTGAGGTTTCTGTGGAAAGGCTTACTCTTTGAAATCTCCGATACTTCATCCTGCTGAACGGCCTTAATGTATATGTCGAGGTGTTTTTGGTGGTGGTAGAAACCTTTATTGCCATTGATGGTGGGGGCACTTGGGTGCTCCCTTACTGTTTTTCACGTCACCGCGGATGGCAGAAACCGGACGGCAGAAACCAGACGACTTTTTTTTTACAGCGAAGCTGTTAAGGGCTCCCTCTTCGATGGTAGCGTCCGGCAATAGAAAAAAAAAACTCTCATTGGCCGTATGCTGTATGTGTGAGTGAAAGCGCACGAAGGCGAGGGACGCGCGCTTTCACGGGGCGCGAACGCAGGACGGAGGGCAAACGCGAATTCCCATTGAAAGGGGAGCGGTGGGTGAGGAGGGCATCGAGACACCCTAGACTGTGCGTGTGCGTGCCCGCTCTCCCACTGCGGCGCATGCGCGCTGCCCTGCCGACTTCTGCCGCGTGTGCCGCCGACTCTCTCTGGGCACTCGCCTGCCTCTCCCCTAACACATCGAGGAACACATCGAAGCACACAGAATGGCACAACTCGAGAGATTAAGACTGACCTCCACAGGCAGGCATTTGCTATCAAGGCTGGGCTACCCACAGCATTCACCCTGTACGCGAGAGCAAGTGCCCGTCCCCTCAAACATCGGAACCTTACTCACCATAGCACCGATACCAGGCAATATGCATCCAGAATATCATAATGGTCGCCGGAATGCACGTATTAAATGCCTTCAGAAATTCCTGAACACCCAACCGGAGGGCACCGCCTATTATACCGACGCTGACCAGTACACTCTTTCGACCGAGAACAAAGAAAAAAATAGCCCCCACCTCCCCGAAGGGAATCGTGAGGAAATGCGAATGCCTTTCTTGTGCCGAGAGTACACGGCGTAGTAGTTTTAATGGCGTAGATTAATGACGAGACGAGGATTTGTACCGTAACCATTTATTTACACATTCATCAGCACCTGTTTGTGTTGTCATTGTACCTGACGGCCATAATCACAGCCTTGTGGTCGCTAAAGCTTACAGTCAAAGGGTCTTTGAGAACTTGTCTTCCGCTTCTTCTCCTCCGGTTGATGATGACGTTGAAGCTACTGCAGTGACGTCACCTCCAGCAAGAGGTGTAATGCTCGGCTTGGATTGTATTGCACTTCTTGCTAGGGGTGCCGTTGCCGTCAGACATTCGCCTTCACCGACTTCTGCCATTGCCTTGAGAGGCGCCCAGCCAGCGAACGGTCGAGAGTGAGGCGCGCGCTTCACTCCATTTATATATACGCGCGAGCGAGCGAACGGGAGAGTGGGGCGCAGGGAGGAGAGAGAGCGAACGGCGAGAGAAGGAGCGGCGAAGCACTGCACCTACCCTCTCTCCACACACGCGGGAGCTCCGCCGAGTTCCCCGCGATGCGAGCGCCCTCACACGCCAGAGCGCGCTCCTCCTCTCCACTCACTCTCCGCTACTCCGCCCGCGCCACCTGCTCCGGTTGCTAGGGGCGAGGATAAGCGCGCGCGCCCGCAGCTGTTGCTATGGGAGAGGGAGTGAGAGCGGAGAGATAACACCTGCCGGCGCGCGGACACCGACAGACGCCTGACAAGCCCCGACTAAGAAATGCATTCGCATTTAAAACAAGTGTCGGTGGTGGTGGACGATCAGGGTGATGTATCCTCATGCAGCGTCCAAACCGGGGCTACACTCACGGGGGAGACGGTGGCCATAGCACTCGCCATCAACCACATCGTCACTCACAGGAAAAGATCACTAAATCACGACCACTTCATAATAACAGACTCGCAAGACGCATGTCGAGCCTACCTCAGGGGTTATATACCTCAGGAAGAATACCGCGCTCTCACCAGCATACGCAAACTCCCCGCAACTCCAGATCCCTCAATACTACGCATCAGGCTGATTTGGACACCTGGTCACGCCTCACTGTCGGGCAATGACCGCGCTCATGCGGCTGCCCGAGAGTTAACCTGCCGGGCCCCTGGCAGTGAGGCAACCAACCCAGATCAAGCCTCCCACAATTTGCCCAACGCATACCGTGACACTCTAGACTATTACAGACTAGGGCGCTTGCGATATCATCCTCCACCCAAATCCTTCTCCCGGAATGAAGCCGTCTCCCTGAGGCGGCTTCAAACCAACTCGTATCCTAACCTCCTCCTTCTCAACAAGTTCTCCCCAACCTTATACCCCACCACCTGCCCAGGATGCGGTGCACCACCGACGACGTCACGATGGAGTGCCCAAAACTACCAACTGATACCCCCATTCTAAAATCCCCCCAACCAACATATGCGCAGTGGGAGGCGATCCTCCGTTCATCCGAGCCTCAGGTCTGGCTGGCCGTGATCCGACCCATTGGGGCCCTGGACTAAGGGCCCCAACCACATTCACCCTTTCACGTTATAATAAAGTTTATTTCTTCTTCTTCTTCTCCCCTAACAGTGTCGACAACGGCGTTTAGCTGTTCTTCACGTAGCCAGCGTTTTGACAGCGGTTGTGTGTGGTCACACAAACAACGCGCACAACTGTTGTCGACGGCGACGACGTTTTGCACGCGTTCGCACCGAACGCGCGCGGCGTTGGTGACGTGTTTATGAAGAACGTGCCAAGCTTTGCCGTACACCCTATGGCGGTGTACCGTAGCGACCATAAGATCATGGTCCCTGTGGTCACTAAATAAATAAAAACCACCGGGTCATATATATTTCTCATTCTCTAATAGTTCAAATAATCAATTACACCATCACATCCTAATAGTCATAATTGGAAATGCATAATTCCCACCATAGTACAGCTTTGCCGGTCTTCCATCTCCACCCAAGTAGAAGGGCTGACAGTTTTTTTATCCAGCGGCCATCAGCCAAAAGCCATCGGCCAAAAAAAAAGGAGCCGCCTGCCGCGTGCATCGAAAACGGTGTGATCCGCTGCGGCGCCACACGTAGGGGGCTGTTGTCTGGCATCGGCATAGAAAATGCGTCAGGAATGCGCGTGGAACGCCGTCGCACGTGGAAGCCGACGCATTGCATCACCGATGGCTAGCACCGTTCGGCCTAGGTACGGTGGCTAGATGGGTAGGTGTGCCGACCGAGCGTAGTTCACCACTTCTCCGCATCATGACGCAGAAGTGGCGCTGCGGACAGTATAACGGCTGAGCTGCGCGCAACGTCGGCTGCGCTGTGTAGACGAGCAGTCTGTTTGATAGTATCGCTGCCTCTGCTCTAGATTTGGAGTGCGCGTTATACAATGCCGTTTTGAGCAGTGTAGGCAAAGCCAGAATGGGGAATTTGTTACTGTCGTCTAGTCACAAGACAAGATATGCTGTAGTCAATTTTCTACCTTGGTCACATTTATTGGTATAAACGCAGCGCTCCAGCTACCTATTGCATTAAATACGTAGATGCATTTTTTCCATGCATAAAACATTACTGCAGTGGTTTTATACGGTATATGGAAACGTGTTTACGTGATATTTAGTAAGTTCTTATGTTTCAATTTCGAGAAATCCAGCTATTGTGTTTATTGCTGCCTCAGTTACGGTATTTAAATTGTTACTAGACGAATTGTGTTGGTAAGTGCATATGGTTCACTGTTTGGTTGCAATAAAATAAAGCAATACGTCTTGGGCTGCATTCATGAATATATTTAAAATACAAGAAACGCTCTCATAACTTGACGCACCAACATAAATAGCCTAGCGCCAGCAAGGTCGCAACGTTGGTCCACCAGATATCATAACATATTCACAGCACACGCCTCCGCTTCAGGTGATTACTCTTCTCTCTGTTGCTTTCGCGCGCCATGTTATTGCCCTTGACAAGACAGTAAAGGCGTGTAATTGAATAGAACTTCACAACATCGTTTGTGAGCTCTTTCTTGTGCTGCTCACTGCCGATCAAATTCGGTGGATTCAGCTGCAGAAAGGATGCAAAGTCGGCGATACTGTTCCTTGGTAACTCATTTAAACTGAAGCACAGCTTGAAGGCGTCTTCGAGCGATGCTACCAGTTTTTTTAGTGCTTCAGAAGGGAGCAACAGCCCTGACCTACTCATTCTGTTGAATTCAGTAATGTCCCTGAGAACTTGGTCCTTTGCAGGAACTTCCTTGCTGTATAGCCTGCTATATAGAATATAAGCCTAGAGTCACTTTTCTTTTCCCTGTAGCATCGCAGCGGTGCTCGATGTCGCAGGCACTGAGCACTTCATGTGCGACTTGCAAATTTCCAATGTCGAGCCCGGCCGGAGCTTATGAACGGATGCTTTTCGGTGTACGGCTTGCTCATTAACGTCGCCGATACCGAGCAAGCTACTGAACAGCCCGGGTTGAACATTTCCGCTGTCTTTCTCACAAATTTAGAGCCCGACTTGCAGTTCGGAGCGAAGCAGTAAGTCTCCTTGGTGGTCTTCTTTGGTGGAGCAATGCCGCCGCTAATCTCGCTGGTCATTTTTCCGACCTGGAACATTCCACATCGTTTAGGAACTTGAAAACAGTACGAGAGACGCGGAGCTCTTCACCTTTGAAACTGGCACGAACAGACGACATACAACTATTAAAATGCGGGCTTTATTTTTTTGCTTGCCGTCAGCCTCCTGTAGCAGACGACGCGCGCTGCGGAACCGTTCTACTGACCGCAGCGCCAATTTTGCGTCATGACGCGGAGAAGCGGTGAACTACGCTCCAGACGCGCCGGTCGGCACACCTACCCATCTAGCCACCGTAGCCTAGGCTCACAAGTTTAGGCGGCGCCGGTGGTGGTAGTGGTGGTGTCACGCTGAAAAGTGGGCCGATCCTGGCGATAGTGCAGAAAGGGTCCAAGCTCACTGGCACAAACCCCTGTGGGCTCGGGGGCCTGCAACACGCACTTGAACTACCCTTGTCACATGTGGGTCCCAAAGAGACAATGTCACCAGCCCTTCTGCTGTCGACAAAATCGGGATAAGCGAAGCTTGTCGTCCGATTTAAGCGTGAGGGCTTCTGTCTGTCTGAAAAACTTTATTTAAAGTACACGGACGAAGCTTGAGGTGGCCCGGAGGGGGCCACCTCTCACACTCACTAGGTGGGCTCCTCATTACATGAGCCCATTGGCGACCGCCGCGGCTTGTGCGCGGTCGACCAGGGCCTTCTGGCTCGTCAGGTCGGAGCAGCCGAGCAGGGCCACCTCCCAGTCCTCCCGGGTGGCGTTTGGTTTTGGGGTGAGTTTCGGGGTTGATTGGCATGCCCACACCATGTGGAAGATGTCCGATGACTTCTCCGCACAGTGCGGGTATTTTACTCTACAGGCAGGATCAAAGTGTTTTAAAACTGCCAGGCACAGCAGTGTTTTGGTGTAAAGGCGGAGGAGTGAACGTTCCCCTGCCTTTGTAAGGCCCAGGCTTAGGATAAATTGCGTGGCCAAATTGGTATAGTTGAGTAATTTCTCGAAAAGTGAGGGCCGGATTGAGTTCGGGATCCATTTTGTAAGGGTCTGAAGGCGTTGCCCGGAGAATGAGTGCGCGGGTAGCGGTGTCTGCCGTTTCATTGCCTTCAAGACCCATATGAGCAGGAGCCCGTACGATCGTTCGAGACCCGAGGTAGTCGCTATTTTGAAGGATGCAAGACGCAATGAGAGGAATGTACCCCTGTTCAATATTTCTGCAGGCCCCAATCGAGTCGGTGATGACGCGCGAGTCCTGGTCTGCGGCGGCTAGCGCGATGATGACTTCCTCCGCATGTGTTACGTCTTGAGCTCTGAATGTTAGGCCATTCACCGCGACGTTTTGGTGGACGACTGCGGCCAGATTGAAAAGTAACGGCGAGAAGACCACGTACTGTGGGGTACCTCTCGTTCCCAGGTGATAGGGGCCTCGTTCTTCGTCTTGTATTCGGATGGGAGGTTGTCGATCCTAGATTTCTTGATATAGTGGAATATTTTATGTCAACAGTTGGTCTGGGAGAGTAGTTGCAGGATAATTTCGTGTGTGACATTCTCGAAATCCCCCTTCAAGTCTAGGGCGAGTATTGCCTTATCGTTGAGGGGGTATTCGACAGGGTTGAGATTTTCTCGGTTGAGTTGAAGCAGAACATCCTGCGTGGACCGATGCGGGCGGAAACCAAACATGGTGTCTGAGAATGCATTTTGGTTTTCCAGAAACCCAGACAGCCTGTCCCGCACCATGGTCGCCATCAGCTTTCCCACACAAGACGTGACGGAGATGGGGCAGATGTTGTCTGTGTTTATGGCTTTGCCGGCTTTTGGAATAAAAGTTACCAGAGCGATCTTCCATTCGATTGGGAGGGGTGCCTCGCCAAGCCAGATCGAGTTGATGAAAGCGAAGAGGGTGTCGTAGGTGGGGTCGGGAAGATTGGCAAGCAGTTTCACGGTTATCTTGTCCCGTCCCGGTGCCGTTCCTCGTTTCATTTTAGCAAGGCCGCCTTCAGGTCATGCAGCTGGAACGGCTGATCCAGCTCCGCGTTCTCTGAACCTGCATACAAGTACGCGGGCCCTCGGGGGCTCTGTTGAGTGCAAAGGTACTGGTCGCGAAGTTTGTACGCTAATTTTGAGGTATCTTCATGGACGCTATGAATAGCTCGTTGGAGATGTTTTTGTGTCTCGGCGCGTGTTTGAGTCGGATCAATTAGGGCCCGGAAGAGGCGCCACTTACTCCCGCTAGACATTTGTCTGGCCGCCGTGTTACAGCGGTCCACCTAGTTGAGGTCGGCGAGTTGGGCCGCGTACTCTGCCACTCGCCGGGTAAGCTCGGCGGTACCCACCCGCGTTGGATATGCAGGGTCGGCGTGGAGAGTCAGGCCCAGCGTGGACGCAAAATCCGCTAGCTTGCATCCCCGGTTCTCCTCACGCACGTACCCCCAGAGAGTACTGTGGTGGTTGAAATCGCCCCCAATCATCAGGGGGTCCCTTCCCGCAGCCTTTAGAGCGCGGCTAGAGAGCACTGCGAACGTTACATTTTTGAGTCTGGGGGAACAGTATATGTTGGGTATGTGGAGTGGTGCATCGTGTTTCTAGAGCGGTAGAAGTGTCACCATCACATACGAATATTCGCTTTTAAGTTCGAAGTCGACTACATTTGCCGTGTAATTTTTATGCACACAGACGGAGAAGAGGGGTCCTGTTGGAAGGTGATGTAGCTTGTAAGGGTGGCGCCGCTCCCTGGCTCTTGGAGGGCAACCACCGCCGGAAGCGAGTCGAGAGTTGAAAGGAAAAATCGGAGATGCGCCCGCTTCGCGCGGGACCGGAAACACCGAAAGTTCCACTGGACAATGTGAACGGGGGTGGCCGAATTGGTTTTTAGGGAGCGCCTGATCTTAGGGCTGCTCGCTACGGTCCGTTAGGCTGAGGTGGGATTGTAGTGACGCTGCTCCGGAGCCAGCACTCAAAGGGAGGGCTGAGTCCTCCATACCAGAGAGCGAGCAGCTGTCGTCATCGTCTACCTTGGGGGTGCGTCTAGAAGTTTTGAGAAGGCGGCCGGATACGTCCTTGTAGCGACCACCGGGCCTGCGCGAGGGGCGCGAGAAGTGCGCAATTTGTTGGGCAATCATCGCGGGGATTGTATCTTGCAATTGGAGATGGCGGTACCCTTCATTAAGATTTGGTTTTCCAAAGCGGCGAATAGGCCATCTATGGCCCCGAAACGGGCCTCGAAACGGGCCTCGAATGCGGCCTCCGCGCTTGTTGCCGCCTTCGGCTCCACGAGCTCACTTTCCATTACCTCAGTCGCGGGGTGGGAGGGAGGAGAAAGAGGCTGGTTGATTTTGGATTCCAATTCGTTAATTTTCTTTAGCAGCATCTCGTTTTGGGCCCTGAGTAATCTCCTATTTGATCTTGCTCGGCGCTCCGCAGGCTTGGGAGGGGAGTAAGAGGGGGGGGGGGGGGAAGAAGCATCCCCGCCCGAATCGCTCACCTGGCGTCCGTTTTTGACGGCATTGACCCAGGCCCCGGTTTTGCCGTGCGGCTCCGCCGCTCGTTTCTCCAGGCCGCCGTGTGGTGGCGGCTGGTCACTGGGTTGCCCAAGATGGCGGCTTTTGTTGTTGGGCGTCATTTTTTTTTGCCGCCCTTTTTGGCGGCCATCTTAGGTGTGCGGAATTTTGCCGCACAGTCGCGAGAGTTGGTGGCATGGGCACCACCGCACACAGAACACCGGAGAACACATGGCTCGCAGCGCCTCCTCTGAGGGCTTCCAAAGCCCAGGCGAAACGTCAGCGAAGGGCCGCGGACCCCGAGTTGCGGAAGCGCGATGTTGAGGCGAAACGTCAACGAAGAGCCGCCAACCTTGAGTTTAGGGCAAACGAAGCGGAACGCCTGCGACAGTGTCGTCTTGCCACGAGCTTTGCTTATCCCCATTTTCTCGACCGGGGAAGGGCTCTGAATTTTTCAAGCGAAAGCCGGACATATGCCAAATGGTGATTCGATTTTCATCAACGCTGTTTACATGTCAGAATGCACTGTAGTTTTCTGGTAATAAAGCCTCACCATTGTATTGACATAGCTCAAAATATCCACAAATTTATTCATTTGCCTAGATCACAAGGTTAATCACTAAATATTTAATGCAATATTTGATTGGATTTGGAATATGAATTATAAGAAGAGACTGCTGTATACGAACAGCAAAGTGAAATGCCACAACGCTTTGGCGTGTTCATGCTTATGTTAAAACTTTATTCAGGTTTTTGCGCAACTGTAGGATTTCCCGCTTTTAGTGAACGAAATTTTAAATGTAATGCCTCGGTTTCTGCAGCGAAGGCGTGCGTTACGAATGCCACAACTTGGGGAAGTAGAGGCAGCATTTCTGTTGTCCAGGGCAAGTGGCACGCATGTTTGTATGTTTGCAGCTTTTACGGCAAAATCCTACATCCAAGGAGCAGGAAATCGTCGGTCCTGCATCGTACAAAAAATAAAAGTTTACGTAAATGTATATAGTGGATAAAAGGTGTGTGCTGAACCCGGAGAAATAATCGTGTCGGCCGCAGGCCCCGCTGATACGTTCACAAAATAACATTGCTTTAGTTGTTTTTAACGCGTGAATACTTCTTAAGAATTATGTATGCGCATATATATATATACATATATATATATATACATGGTGCTGTTAGCTATTGTTTCCTCAAGGTTATATATGAAAATTTGATGCACTTCTTATAAAACAACTATTGGTTTGTTGACGTTTCGGCCATAGACCGACTTATGTCAAGACAGACAGGTCAGTAGTCCCTTGAGAAAGGTTGGTCTCTGACCGAAACATCGACAATAAACAATTGTATTTCAAGAAGTGCCACAAATTATATATATATATATATATATATATATATATATTGTTACGGGTTATTCTCTTAAGAGAGAGTTTATTGGGACACGACGTAACCGACGGTCTTGAGTGCCAGCCTAGGTTCCGTGATCGCTTGGCAAAACGTACTCTTTTTCCAAACCTCGTATCTGTGTCCTACTACAGCTTATGACACATAGCCAAATAACACAAGACTTTCACACTTGTAACACACAACCTCGCTCAGTAAAAGAGCTGCGAAGCTTCTTGGGCCTTTGCTCATACTTCCATCGGTTTATTCCCAGATTTGCTTACAAATTTGCTTTCTGAAGCAGACACTGACGTGTCTGCTTCAGAAAGGCGTTCAATTTGACTGGACCCCAGAATGTGCGTCTGCTTTTCGTGAACTGAAGTTCCATTTGACGTCCCATCCCCTTCTCAAACACTTCGACCCTGCTGCTCCAACAGAACTACACACGGATGCTAGCGGTATTGGTGTCGGCGCTGTTCTTATTCAACGCTTCGACACCAAAGAACACGTCGCATCCTACGCGAGTCACTCTCTAATGGCGAATTCCATTGTAAGAAGAAGAGCAGGGCGCCGCGCAGTGCGGAGTCGGGTGAAAGCGCAGTGAGAGCAGGCACACTCGACCCGCCACTGGAATACGGCGTGCATTCGGAGAGCAGGTGGGAGGGGGACTTGTGAGGAGAAATGTACCATGTGACTAAAGCAATCGACGTCCCACCATTCTCTGCAGGAGAGCGGCAAAACACGCCTGATCATCTTGTAATCTGTCGGGCTTAACGCTGTCACCGTTTGCGGCCACGTACTACATACTTTAGTGCAGCGCCGACGCATTCCTCAACGTTTCCGCCTGCGAAGATCATCTCAAGTTGAGCTCTAGCAGCTTTCGCTGCTGTCACCGTGGAGCGTCTCAAGCACTTCAGCAAGGCGAAGACGCTTTGCTGCCGCTGTCCCCCGCGCATCCGACGAGAATCAAGGCGGACTAGAAATGCCAGGATCTGTCGCTAAATCGCTGCGAAGCTCGCTCGTATCACCGACGTCAAAATCAGCAGTGTCAAAACACAAACCACGCTAGGCTGCCGCCATTGCCGCCGCGCGCGCCGGCTGAAGCAAAATAAAAAGAAATGAGGAGGATATGACAGTTTAAGCCACGTGACTTCCTCCGTACTCCGCTTTTCAAGCGAGAGCAGTCCGGACTGCTCCCAGCTGCTCTCGGCGCCGCGAAACTGCTCTTGTTCTACCACTGGATGACGGCGCTCCCACTCCTGTTCGACCACTGAAACACGTCGCCTCTGGAACGAGCACTTTCAGCGTGCTTTTGAGTGCTCCTGTTCTCCCAATGGAATTCGCCATAAGCAAGCCCGAACGCAATTACACCGTCACGGAAAGTGATTTTCGCAGTACAGCACTTTCGGTCATACCTGTACGGACGCCGTTTCACCATCACAGACCACCACTCTTTGTGCTGGCTCGTCAATTTGCGCGATCCATCTCGTAGGCTTCCACATTGGACACTCTGCCTACAGGAGTACGACGTCACCGTTTCCTCTAAAAGCCGTCGACGGCACGCCGACGCAGGCTACCTGTCGCGGCTATCGCTTCCTACGACGGACTCTGACGTGGACAAATTCTACCCCTACATCGTATCCTTGGAGTCAGCATTTCCTAATCTAAATACCTTTAACACTGAGCAGCAAAACGACGACACTTTAAAGCAAGTGCTGGCTACGAAAAAGAAAGATATCTCCTCGTGGTTCCGAAAAGTCTACGCACTTCCATCTTGTGGGCTATGCATGATGAACCAACCTCCGGTCATTTGGGAGCAGCTAGAACGCTTTGCCGTCTTCAAGAAAGATTTTACTGGCCTAATATGCATCAAACGACGCGGCAGTACGTGTCTAGCTGCAACGATAGCTGCTCCTCAGATAGACACAGGAAACGTACGAAGTAGGTCGAGGCCGACGC
The DNA here is from genome assembly GCF_013339745.2 of Dermacentor silvarum. Classification (NCBI taxonomy): domain Eukaryota; kingdom Metazoa; phylum Arthropoda; class Arachnida; order Ixodida; family Ixodidae; genus Dermacentor; species Dermacentor silvarum. The sequence continues at coordinate 147,545,934 of NC_051157.2, forward strand.
GATGAAACGGCTCACATGGAATGTCGAGAGTCTTAAGGTGGCCAGCAGGTGGGATTATCGGCTTTTTCCAGCTCTGACAAAGGTCACAAGAGGCCACGTAACAGCGCACCGAGCGGGACAAGCCTGGCAAGTAGAACTGACGGCGTGCGCGATCGTATGTGCGTGAAACGCCCAGGTGCCCAGCTGTTGGCGCATCGTGAAGCTGGGCCAGAACAGTTGAGCGGAGGTGTTCCGGAATCACAAGTAAGAGGTTACGGCCCTATGAAAGCAAACTGCGACAATTTAAAATGTCATCACGGATCTCAAAGAGGCGGAGGGCGGCATCAGGAGCCTGGGAGTTGAGACAGTCGATAATCTTGCGTAGAACCGGGTCGCGGCGTTGTTAAGCAGCAATGGTGAAGAGTTCACAGATGACAAGGACACAAGGACTGTAGTCGCTCGGTGCAGGTTCTGGTTGGTCGACGGGGTACCGGGAAATGCAGTCAGCCAGACTTGTAGATGCAAACGACCAGACTTGTAGATGAATGTGTGTGAGTATTCTTCAAGCCGACAAGTCCAGCGTCCAAGGCGACCCATGGTATCTTTGAGCGAAGATAGTCAGCAGAGAGTGTGATGGTCAGTGATGGCGTTAAATGGTCGGCCATGCAGATGAGGGCGAAATTGTGCGACGGTCCATGCAAGAACGAGGCACTCTCTCTCTGAAATGGAATATTTCCGCTCGGCGGCGTGAAGGAGTCAGCTGGCATATGCAATGATGACAATAAAATATATTTATTAAGGAATGGCTCGAAGGCCTATTATGTGGAATATGAAGGGGAGAGGAAAAGGAGAGGAGTATTCAGAGCCGTCCTAGGAGCTGCGCGTCCTCGGCGAAATCCAAGAGCGAGTCCAGAATGGCCGTGTCAGAATCCGCTGATCCAGTTGCCGGCTTAATCCACTAATCGTAGGACGACAGTCGCGCCGCCCTCAGGTGACGGTCCCGCTGCTTAGCGTAGCGCTGGAACTCCCAAAACAGATGGGCTGCGGATGGTCACGTGGCCACGCCGCAGTCAGGGCACCTGTGCGGCTCCTGGGGTGCTTCTTGGTCCTCGGAAGCTGTCGAGAGGCCAGGTTCCTGCGACGGAAGGCAGTTAAGAGAAGGGAAAGGAGGGCGTCTCTCCCGGCGTGGCCGGTACTGCCGCCAATGCTCCAGAACGTCCGGTGTGAGGACGAAGCCGGAACGAAGCCTATGCAGCAGCACTTGCCCCGACCTGGGAAGACCCGCGGGAAGTGGGTTTGGGTCTGGCGGGACACTCCCACGGAGTTCCCATTTGCATCGGTTGGCTGCTGCTCTCAGAGCTCTGTCTGGATCATAGGGTGGTCCTTTTGTCGTGCTGCTTGTGCTGGTGCTGAGGGTCAGTCAGTGTACAGTTGTTCTTGGCTTGGTGGTGCGTCGGCCAGTATCTGCGCGTGATGCGCAGCGAATTCTGGCGGGTGGTGGACACTGTTGTGCGCCCATGTTTCGGGGCGTTGCCGTCGTGTCGACGACAGCAATGTCATCCCAAGGTGTAACTTTCGATGGCAGTTGGGGTAAAGTTGATATGTCCTTTCCCATGTAGGCCAGTAGCGTCCTGCCTTGTCTGGCATGCTTCAGGCGCTCCTGATGGCCTGCCTTCGATGCTTCGATGGTTGCGCGGATATTAGGGAACTTCGATGCAGCTCCTCGACACGTGTGTGCTTCGGGAGCCCTGTGATGACGCGGAGAGCTGCTCTGTGGAGTACCTCTAGCTGTGTCCAGTGCCGAGCAAGCAGGTCATAACAGCGTGCTCTGTATATCACTCGGGATGTCAGCATATGCAATAACACAGTCCTGACCACGTTCGCATTGAGCCAGAACAGCGCCAATGCCATGTCCATTGGCATCTGTACTGACTTCAGGGGGAGCAGAATCATCAAAGTGAGCCAACATAGGTGGCGTAGTGAGTAGTGGGACGTGCTGCGAAATGGCAGACGCTTGGGCAGGACCCCAGGTAAAAGGAACGTTTTTCTTGGGCAGGCATGTGAGAGGCCGCGCTACTTCTGCAAAGTCTTTCACAAAGGGACTAAAGTAAGGGCATAGGCCAAAAAACGAGCGGACGTCTTGCGAAGAAATGGGTGTCGGAAAGTTGGTAATAGCGCGTAGTTTGGCAGGGTCAGGTCGGATACCTGCCGCATCAACAATGATGACCAATCTGTGATACCTCGGTGACCGAAACAGCATTTGGAGGAGTATAGTTTAAGCCAAGTGTTGTGAAATAGCTGCAATATAGCCGATAGTCGTTGGAGATGACTGGGGAACGTGGTAGAAAAAACGACGATGTCGTCAAGGTAACATAAGCAAGTAGACCACTTCATACCGCGGAGGGAGTCCATCATTCTTTCAAATGTTGTGGGAGCATTACACAATCCAAAGGGCATGATCTTTAAATTGGTAGAGCCCATCGGGTGTATAGAAGGCGGTCTTTTCGTGATCCTGCTCGTCAACGGCAATTTGCCAATAGCTGGACCGAAGATATATGGAAGAAAAGAACCTTGTGCCACGAAGAGGATCGAGTGGATCGTCTATTCGTGGCAAAGGGTAGAAGTCCTTTTTTGTAATCTTGTTCAGGTGCCAATAGTCGATACAGGACCACCAGCTAGGTGTTGTCTTTTTTTTTCTAACAAGCACCACAGGCGACGCCCAAGGACTCGCAGATGGCTCAATGATGTCCTTAGTCAGCATTTCCTCAAATTCTGTTTGCACTGATAGGGCGTTCGAAAGCCGACACGCGGTAAGGGCGCCTATGGATGGGTCTGGATTCCCCAGTATCGATGGGAAGAGTGACGACTGATGTCTGGCCAAGATAGGGCGAAGAAAAATAAAAAAGAACATCGCGGTAAAAGCGGTAGAGATCTTCGGACTGAGAAGGGACAATTATACCATCAAGAGGGTTGTCAAGCGTAGGGCTTGTGTCCGGGCGTCCACGTAACGATTGCGGAGCGTCCCCAGTCAGGGCCAGACGGTCGTGTACGTCTAAATGTGATATGCTGCCCAGCGTGATGCCTTCAGGAAGAAATTGTGGGGTGGGTCCAAAGTTAAGAATTGGTATACACGTCCGGTTCTCTGCAACCGTCAGAACAGAGTGAGCGAGCGCAAGACACCTCTTTAAAAGAGCGTCTAGAGAAGGCGTAATCACATAGTCGCCGCCATAAACAGGGCGTTCTGAGGTCAACGTGACATACGTCGCGGTAGTTGGTCGCAGAAGAACAAACTCGACGACACATAAACGGGGTGGCGACTCGTTGTGGAGCATGGAACATAGAAGGGAGTTCCAACTGTAGAAAGCCGGATGAGCAGTCAATTAAGGCAGAATGGGTGCTCAGGAAGTCATGGCCAAGTATGACGTCATGGGGACAGTGGTGTAGAACGGCAAATAGAACTGAGGTCTGGTGGCCAGCGAAGCTTACGCGTGCAGTGAACATCCCAACTATATAGTGAACTACAATATACTTTAATCCCAACGACCCAAGGTGTACCGCCATTGGCAACGCGAACGACAGGCAACGTGGCAGGCGTAAGGACCTTGCGGAGTTGACGAGAAAGGCGAGCGCTCAGGACAGATAGTTGTGCCCCAGTGTCTATGAGCGCCGAGACAGGCACACCGTCCACTTCTACATCCAAAAGGTTTTGTCGGGTAACCAGGGTCCACAGAGCATTTCCTGGTCGGTTGGCCAATGCAGCATAACCTCTGCGAGCTGCACTGGTCAGTTTTCCGAAGATAGACGACAAGGGTATGGCGATGGCGAACGACGGGAAAGCGCAGAGCGCGAACGCCGGTTCTGCGGGAATGGCGAGCGTTCGTAGCGTGGAGTCGGCGCAGGAACATCAGGGTGCTGTGGGTCATTGCGAGCACGAAACGAAGAGGACCGACGGTCTTCCGGGCGGTAAGTGTACATGGACACGTGGTGACGACGGCCGGTGATAGCGACAATGGCGGGAAATATGGCCAATCCCACTGCAGTTGAAGCATATTGGCTGGTCGTCACGGGTGCGCCACCGGTTTGGATCGCGGTAACAGGGATAGGTCCATTATGGGCGGGGCGGTCGAAAGAAATTGCCGACCGGGGGGTGAACTACAGCAGAGATTGGATGAATTCCTGCGTTCGCCAGCTCTTCGCGTACGACGGCTTGGATCAGCGATACTGCTGGGCGCAGCTCATCGTAAGAACGGGCCTGGGGAACAGATGGAGACGCGGCCTGAATCTCACGCCGCACAAGACGCAGCAAGCTTTCGGTACCAGGTGGCGGGACGCCCTCACTACAAAAAAAGCTGCAGTATTGCTGCAGAAATCTTACAGACTCTGAGTCACCCGGGATGCAGAATACGTGCAGGCAGATGATAGACTTTCGCGTCACTCCCTGTCACCTCCCAGCGGGCAATTGGTACACCCTTTCTGCAGAAAGTCTGCTCAGCCTGTGTAGCCGTAGGATGCAGCATGTCTGCAGAAAGTCTGTCGAGACTGTGGTCACAGGATGCAGCAAATGAGCAGACATTTGGGAGAATCCCATCGGGACTGGCATGCATGCACACATGCAATGAAATAACAGACGCAATAGTATTCTTTGCACTCTTTATTCGTTTGTGATTTCTTCATGGCTGCCTCGTTCAAAGCAAAATATATATTCCAATGAATGAAGTAGTGAGTAAGGTAAGCAAAGCTTACAAAGTACTGCGTTTAGCTTCATCGTTTGTTGCGCTGTGACACACAAAGTTAGTGGAAGCTAAAACACACAAGTGAGGCGCAAAATGTCATCCGAGTTTAATGAATAAGGATTTATAGTTTCAGCTAGATGGTACATGCACTAAAAAGGCAGAGAAAGGATAATAAGAATCAATCATAACCGACAAGGTGACCCACTCGATTTATATAGAGGGGATATTTTGCTTGAAATTGAGTTTGATGATGAGATAGAGACACAGCTGGCTCACTCACGTAGGCTGCAGCAGCAGCAGCCATGCAAAATGCTTCCCGTATCTCTCTCATCACTTTGCGTGCTTGCTTCTGAGCAGGATTTTAGTACTTTCAAAAGACGGTGTGTAACCGCATCTCGTGCTGTGCGCAGCTAAGTTGACTGGTGCATACACTAGGCTGAAAGTATATCTGTGCTCCCCGAGACTCTGATTCAAGCACCGGCACATTTATCCTACGTAAGCATGGTTGCATGTGAGCGGTATGTTATAAACAACTGCCTCCTCGCACATGAAAAATTGGGGACATGTTGACATGCGAAGCGGGAGTCATTTACAATGTACCGCTCACATGCAACTGCGCTTACGTTATGCACCGGTGCTGGAATCAAAAGCTCTGGGATCACAGGTATGCTCTCAGCCTAGTAAATGCACAGGCAACTTGGCTGTGCACTGCACGAGATGTGGTTGCACACCATCTTTTCACAGCGCGGAAATCCTCCTCAGAAGCAAGCGCAAAGTGAGAGAGATATGGGAATCATTTTGCACAGTTGTCGCTGGTGCTGAAGCCTGCGTGAGTGAGCCTGTCTGTGGCTGTACCTGATCGTCACTCAATTTCCAACATAAGATCGGCTCGATAGAAATCAAGTGGGTCGCCTTGTCAGTTATGATTCATTCTGATTATCTTCGCCTTTTTAGCACATATAACCTGCAGCCAGCTGATGATAGTGGCTACGGGTATAAGTTCTTCCTTCTTGTTGACCAAACTCAGTTGACAGTTAGCACTTGACTAGTCATGTGGTTTTGTTTCCACTACCTTTGTGTGTCATAGTGCCTACCCCAACACAATGAACGAAGAAGTAGTGAGTCAGAATATCTACTCCCCACTTGATTCCTTGGAAGAGGAGTCGCTCTTGGGCTCCATTTTCTGCAGCATGGAGCCTATGCCCTTTTCAATTTGAGGTCTGCGCACTTGAACTTACTGCATTTATATTCTGTAAAAGAAGGAAAATGAATTTTAGAGACATAATTTAGGGACATATCTTGGGAAGTACAACCCTGAAACAATATCAGGTACAATGTCTTGCCGTATATTGGCAAAATAGAATGGCTACGCAGCTTGAATATTTTCCTGAATTTTGGTAAGTCAACCGAGACGACCCGGAATATAGATGAAT
>NC_051157.2:147552178-147673592 GCF_013339745.2 Dermacentor silvarum
CGCTTCCGTTCCACTTCCGGTTCCGCTTCGTGTTCCACTTTCGGTTCCGCTTTCGGTTCCGGAAGCCAGCTTCCGGCTTCCGGAGAACGCTTCCGGCGTTTTTCTCTCTCGTCCTTAGCTAGGTGCGGTGAGGTGCACAAGGGCGTTCGTTCCCGACGCGCGCTCTCTTTCTTTCTTCTCCGTAGCTAAGGGCGCTGCGGTGCACAAGGGCGTTCGTTCCCGACGCGCGCTCTGTTTATCTCTCGTCCGTAGCTGTGGTTTACCCGAATGATCCCCCGGAGCTTCGCCCCACTTATCATCATTCACCTCGTGGATATGCTGTGATTTTTTATAGTTTAGCTCAAGTTACGTGGAACACCTGTGTTGACGGTGCGTTCACTTCGGTTCGTCCCGTTCAAAATCAAACGCACTCCGCGTCTCTGGAGACCCTGTGACCATGGCAAGGGCCGTCAATGAGTAACGCACGACGACAACGTCCACCACACTAGTTAAAAAATTTTGAGCGCGCTTAAGGTTCGCCTTTCAGAAATACATCCTAAGTTAAGCCCACGCTTGACTTGATTTAAGTTACGCCTGTCGTGGATGCACCAAAGGAAACGCAATGAGCGTCTTGGGCACGTTCACGCCAGACGTCATTTATTATTGTCACCTGTAGTAGTGGGAACAGGTCAAGCGCAGAGGCGCAAGAAGAAAGAAGTGCGCGTGCTAACCGCCCCGCTCGATAGTTCGCCCTCGCCGCCGTTTTCTCCAGAGCCCAGCTGCTTTCAATAAACGTCGTTAAATGATTGAGGACTTAACAGAGAAAGTGTAAGAGTGGAGTTGAAGATGGATATGCAGAAGACAAAGATAATGTTCAATAGCCTGGCAAGAAAACAAGAATTCAGGATCGCCAGTCAGCCTCTACGGCTGTAGAGCAGGGATCGGCCCGTCGAGGAACCTGCTTGCCGAGGAAGTCTGTAAAGGAGTACGTTTATCTCGGTCAATTACTCACAGAGGACCCTGGTCATGAGAAGAAAATTTACAGAAGAATAAAATTGGATTGGAGTGCATACGGCCGGCATTGCCAAATCGTGACTGGGAGCTTACCACGGTCATTCAAAAGAAAAGTATACAATCATTGCATTCTACCGGTGCTAAGATATGGGACGTGGCATATAAACGTGGCAACCACTTGGAGGTTAACAAAGAAGGTCGAGAACAAGTTAAGGACCGCACAAAGAGCGATGGAACGAAAAATGTTAAGCCTAACAATAAGAGATAGGAAGAGAGCTGTGTGCATCAGAGAGCAAACGGGAATAGCCGATATTCTAGTTGACATTAAGCGGAACAAATGGAGCTGGGCAGGCCATGAAATGCATAGGATGAATAACCGGTGGACCATTACATTTGCAGAATGGATACCAAGAGAAGGAAAGGGCAGTCGAGGACGGCAGAAAACTTGGTGGGGTGAAGAAGTTAGGCAATTTGCAAGCACAAGTTGCAATCAGCTATCGCAAGACAGGAGTAATTGGAGACCGCAGGGAGAGGCCTTCGTCCTACAGTGGACAAAAATATAGGCTGATGATAATGGTGATAATGATGATGGTGATTTGTCGAGTACCCCGGCAATTTTGTTTGCAAAATCGTGTCCGTCACGCGAGTGTGACACGTTACCCATATAGGGCTACATAGGGCTCCAAAGAAAATGCAGGTGAATCTATAGTTGGGAAGGGCCAACTTGAAATTGGGGGTGGGCTATCTAAAATTTGGGGGTCGATCGACTTGAAGTTTAGGTGTGGGGCATCTGAAATTACGGGGTGAGCGAACTTGAAATTGAGGTGGGCAACTGAAATTTAGGAAACAAAACAAAAGCTCAGTAACAGCCGAGCCAAAGAATGCTTACGCATTAGTAGACTCTCACAATTTCTGTATAATTTTCGAAAAGGTACTGCCACCACGCCGGCCACGTCAGACCACGCTGCCGCCATTACTTTGCCCACTTCTCCCCGCGGCGCCGGCGGAGAGCCCGAATAGATGTTTTTGTTCACGCGTTCCGTTCGCACTTCAGGCCTGGGGTACGCGTCTCCCTGAGTAGCAAGCATCCTAGAAATGCTTTATTGCTTACTTATTTTCCTAGAGTCCCGAAAGGCTCATGTGGGTCGGTAAAATTTCGAACGTTTTTTTTTATGTTTCAAGTGCAGTGAATTGACAGCGTAAATATAAACAAGCGTTACAAGTTTCTCGAAATCGAGTGCACCGAACCATTGGCAAGGTAACAGTGAAAAGAAATCCAGCGACGCACTTGAGCGGTGCATCAGTGGCGCTTTCTTTTGTGCTTTCCACAAAGGCGCATCGCATATAGAACGCGTTCGCCATACAGCAGTCCTCCGAAAGAATTCAAAGGTCCTAACTGATCTAAGAAACACATGCGGGTCCAGAGACGGAATGAACATTGTTCTGCCATACCCTGAAGGGAGCACTTACAACCGGCGCCGCAAGATGCAAGGATTTGAGCACACTGAACATAGAAAACAGCAGGACAAAGGGCGAATACTCTAGTCACTTCTAAATATGGCCTCTTTCTTTCTTTAAAGCAGACCGATTCCGCACAGTTTAAGTTAAAGTTATTCCTCTACAAGCTCATACCACTGTCGACGTTTCTTTTGCTGAAATCGATAGCACCCTCACAAATTACCAGATTATAGGAATCCAAAAAAATTACCTGGATATTCGCAATTATTCAATGTCTTTGCTGAAACCTTTCGAATTTCAGAACGGGTACATGAAATATGGTCTATATGATGTTTGGCACTCACTGGACATAAATATGTGCCTGATCAATAACGTGAGGAGCATGGCCAGTATTCCGCATAGTGTTATGGGTATATACTGCATTTTGTCACAGTGGGTTTCTTCTCAAGAGAAATAAATTCATGTAGCCGCTGCGCCTCTCAAACGTAAGGATTAAGCGTTTGCGAATTTTTCATCATTTCCTTCAACAAAAACTAGCAGCAGCACCCTCAAACGTTCCGCCCTCGACGTTTGTCACCGAACGAGAATATTCTATTCGCGGGCATAAAAAAATATGTAAAAATGGAGCTCAAACTCCATTGTGAATAGTCTTTTGCATGAACCGATGCTAGAAAAAAAAACATTGTCCTGCATAAATAGCGCTCTACTCAGAATATTAGTCCGCAAAGCGTGAAGCGCAGCGAAGTTAAATTGGTGTTATGCTGTTATTATTTTTATTACTCGGTTTTTGCTTTGCTTCAAGCGCCATAGGTGAGTGGTAACTCTTTGCTTCATATAGCGGAGTGACACACCTAAATTTTGTAGCAATGTAGTAAATCATTTGTGTTCTAAATAAATGGTGTCACTTTTCTGTAACTATATTAGATAATAAACGTGGCAATCTTTATACTCTGATTTATTTTTCCAACGCGCAAGCTTCCTGTTGGGGCTTGCTGTTCTTGCAGATAGGACGTGTTTTACGGAGTCGAGTGGCTAGACTAAAAATAGCATGGGAAACAAGAGGCAACCCATGGAAATCCTACTTTATCAGACAAGTTAGACGCTAACTGAGAAGAGCATAAAATATAGACATTCGCGTGGAATACAGTAAACATTAAAAACTGCTCGTGCCTAGGCCCTCTACCGTTATCTGTTTCTTGCCCAATTGCTACACGTGCTCATCGCATGTGGCACGCGCTTTAGTTCTAGTCGACACAGAAGGTCCACTCACGGACATTGTGCCGTTGGCGGAACGATAATGGCGAGATTTCAACTTTGACCGAAAGGGGCCATCGGCAAGCAACCACCTTATTCCGTTAGTCTTTAGACGCAACCAAGGACGGAAAAAAGTCAGGACAGGAAGCACCTAAGGCTATCGGCGCCAGAATACAGAACGAGTCCAGTTTGAATAGGTTCACCCTATACCAGCATTGCTGCGTGATGTCAACAGCGGTGCCTAGCAGTCTAAAGGTGTCGGCAACCAAACAGCCTGCCATGAACAAAAGAACGTCCCAAAGGCGTAAATGTCTTGTATCCTTAATCACAGATACGTGTACAGCCAGAAGTACACCCGCCGTGGTTGCTCAGTGGCTATGGTGTTGGGCTGCTGAGCACGAGGTCGCGGGATCGAATCCCGGCCACGGCGGCCGCATTTCGATGGGGGCGAAATGCGAAAACACCCGTGTACTTAGATTTAGGTGCACTTTAAAGAACCCCAGGTGGTCCAAATTTCCGGAGTCCCCCACTACGGCGTGCCTCATAATCAGAACTGGTTTTGGCACGTAAAACCCCATAATTTTTTTTTCAGCCAGAAGTACAAACCTTCAGGTTATCCTTCAGTATTTAGTCGACCTGCTGTCTCAAAATGGCGCACCAAGCAACGCATGTGCGCTGGCGATTTACGGGAGAAACTGTAATCAGTTGCATTGATGACGTGGTAGATTTTTGTAACCGACTGAGCACCTTAATGCGCCAAGGTAATTATCAAAGGGATGTACGATGCGCAGTCTAGATAGATGCTCGTGCCCAGGATGCCGGGCACCGTCCTTAAAGCCAATAATTTGTGTAACTGTTACGATTATCTTAGGAAACAGCGCATTTTGATTTGGGTGCGTCCGTTGTACAACGGCTGCCTCCTTATCAGTCTCGAGTCTTGTGACCATTCCGACCACTCGTCGTTGCTTTAGCAGATAATCAAGTTTGTCTGCGAGGAAGTTGTTCGTCCGCAATTTCTAGTCACCTCAAAAGCTTTCATCTCGTAAAGCATGACTCACCGCACTGATGTAGAGGAACAAGTCTCTCAAGCTTTTCTCGTCACACATCACCGGTTGTTGTGATTGAACCTCTTACGCATGCGTAGGTAGTGCACAACTCCCGAAGCAGCATTACTGCGGCTGTAATTACCTTCAACTCGCGTTGGTCCAGTGACTCTCGGGCCTTTGTTTGTTTGAATCGTCCTTTGTTTCACATGCTGTATTATTTGACACGTCGCCTCCAATATTCAAAATATGCTACAAGACCTTCGCGTTATGCCGCTCAGCCCATCCGGTACTATACCTCATAATCACTCACTTAGACCTCTCCATACTGACGTTTCTGACTTCTTGTCATGCCGCTCACCATCCCAGCACCAGCGCGGCCGTTTCGCCTGATTGCAGCTCACTGAACAGCATTATAACTGCGCATGCTAAACTGTCAATCCACGCGGCAAGTGTGCAGCCCGTTACGCCTATGCTGCATGTAAGCTCACCGAAAAAGTTATATGCGTCGTTGTATTTAACCCCACAAAGCCCAATGGATAATTTCTGTCACGCTGAATTTGATGCCTAAAAACTCTGCTTTAAACGCTGGAAACCTAATTAGAGCCCACACTAGCGTTTCTGATATGCCAAAAGGAGTTCTCGGTAATAAATGGTTCAGCAAATAGAGTAGTAATTAAACAATGGCTGTAGTAATTACTTCTTAATTACCATTTCACTGTTTTTTTCGTACCAATATAGTCTCCATGGCGAGAAATAAAGGTGAAAAAGTTTTAATTTTCTATTATGTTTATTCGTGTTCGGGCTTTGTGGGATTAATGTGCTTTCGTTCTGCTCACAATACTTCCTCGGCTGAGACGTAGTATCATGTCACAATGCCATCAATTGCTTACGCAATGAACTCCAGTCTTTGCGACTGTCTTTGCGACAATGTCCTGCTAATCGGTCATCTCAAGTGGTTGTCAGCGAAGACAGACATTTTACCTTGCTCTTCAGCCCATTTTCCTTTGTTCATCAGTGCTCTCGTCGACGCTAAAGTTTACGTCACACCGTCTAACGTTTTATCTGTCGAAAATTTCTTTCTCTGCTTTTTGCAACATTTAAAATAATTGGTGACTTCAGCAATGTTTTTTTGTCGGCGAACCAGTTTCTGCGCCTTTCGCATACCTTGGGGAAGCGTGTGTTGGTCGTTCGAAGCACCTTGCGTCCTTGTTCTTTTTTTAAGCGTCGCATATTGACACTTTCTATATCAACATAAAAAAACAAATTCACGCAGGAGTTCCTTTGGGAGTTGTGAATCTATGCGTAAGCATTGTGGCACTTGGTGATCTCCACGCATCCCGGCGTCATTCTCAATGTTATGAAACCTGATCTCACCAGTACAAACCCTTATCAATCCATATCGGTCGTTATCAACCTTGTCAAACTATATCCGACCCTTATCAACCCTTATCCTTCTTTATCAACCTTATCGCAATTGATCCGATCCTTACTAACGCTTATCTGTCCTTATCAACCTTATCGGACATAATCCGACTCTTATCAACTCTTATCGGCCCTTATCCACCTTATCATACTTTATCCGACCCTTATCAAAGTTTATCAGTGCGTCTTAACCTTATGAGAATTGCTCCAATCATTGTAAGTGCTTATCGCTCTTTAGCAACTTATCTACCGGCGTTAAACCATTATCAATCGTGATGAGACCCATTTAACCCCTCAGCACTCCTTCTCATCTTTGGCAATGCATTGACGGTTTATCTGTCTGTGTTGAGTAGCCTGAAGCGCATGAGCGCTCGGAGATCGGTGGTGTTTGGGGCGCTGAAGGAACGCCCAATGGAAGGCGCATCCTGCGACCACTGAAACGCATCGGGGATGCGGCGTGTTTGGCATTAAAGTGTCGCAAAATCGAAATTTTTCTGGTGCCTACAATTCCACAGGTCGGCTCTACATGTGGTCCTAGAGATGGCTCTTATTCTAGCCTCACCAGATATTTCAACAAAACCTTCATAAACTATTCTCCTTTGACATTAGTTTTATACCACCGGCTCATATCACATTCGTATTGTTCAGATATATTCCCCTTCTGCAAACGTGGGGGTTTAACCCAGTCTTTATTGTCTCATTGGCAAAATTCACTCATTATCAACATCCGAGTTCAAAGAACCAGCACGTGAAGGTAAGTGGGTAAGGCGCGCGGCTTCTGAGCGTATGGTCGTAAGTTCGAAACTCACCATCACCAGCGTTTTTCTTTTTGAATTTATTTTTTTATACATTCATTTCTTTATAGCGATTGTTCTTACTTGACAGATGGATCAACGGACGGGTTTTCTCGTCGGGTAGGCATAGAAATGCTTCAGAGTTTAAAAGCGACGGAACCAATCTCCCGATTACTGTCGACGGTAATGCGTTAGCGTTGAATCAATATAAAGGCAACGTATTTTCACCGTCGAAATGAGTTATGTATAAGGCGTGTACCACAGCGGGACTCCTGTTTCGCGTTTTCCTAAGTGCACTCGGTGCCATCAGGCGAGCGGACGTGGGCGCTAAGTGAAGGAAGCACTCAAGGATGATCGTATAAGTCATAGTCATGAACATGACTCAGAAAAAATGACAATGACTCAGCAAAAAATATCAACACTCAAAAACCACCGAAATCGGTTCGGATGTGGGTACTAAGTGAAGGAAACACTACGTCTTTGTGCTCTCATGGTCATTTCCTTAACTTAGTACGTACCAAAATTGGCACAGTATGACAAGAGTACACGACGAACATAAATGATAGGTCATGACATGAATGTCATGACAAGCATGCAATGTAGGTCATGAAACAGCCGCCTACTTCTTAGTGCTCTCATGGTCGTTTCGCGAATTGGTGGGCTCCCTGCACACTGCTTCGCATAACATCGATTCCCACAGGGTGTGAGATTTGTCGACCTCTTCTTGAGTCATGTTCATGAATATGACATATTCCATCATTCTTTAGTGTTTCCTTCACTTAGTACCCACGTCCGAACCCCTTCTAGCGGTTTTTGAGCGTTAACCATTTTCGCTGAGTCATTGTCATTTTCGCTGTGTCATGCTTACGACTATGACTTCCACCATCATCCTTTAGTGTTTCCTTCACTTAGTGCCCGCGTCCGAACCCATTCCAGTGGTTTTTGAGTGTTATTTTTTGCTGGGTCATTTTTGCTGAGTCATGGTCAGTACTATGACTTCTACCATCATCCTTTAGTGTTTGCTTCACTTTTTACCTACGACAGAACCCATTTCAATAGCTCTTGAGTGTTAATATTTTTTGCTGAGTCATTTTTGCTGAGTCATGGTCAGTACTATGACTTCTACCATGATCCTTTAGTGTTTGCTTCACTTTTTACCTACGACAGAACCCATTTCAATAGCTCTTGAGTGTTAATCCTTTTTCGCTGAGTCATTGTCATTTTTGCTCAGTAATGCTCATGACTATGACTATCATCCTTTAGTGTTTTCTTTCCTTAGTACCCAAGTGCGAACGAATTTAAGTGTTTTTTCAGAGTTAATCTTTTTTCGTTTGGTCATTGTCACCACCTACATGGCACGGATGCCGTGTCATTTATGTCATGACCTATCATTTATTTTCGTCATACACTCTTGTCATACTAAGCCAATATTGGTACATACCAAGTTAACGAAACGACCATGAGAGCACAAAGATGTAGGCGGCTAGATAGATAGATAGATAGATAGATAGATAGATAGATAGATAGATCATCATCATCAGCCTAATTTATGTCCACTGCAGGACAAAGGCCTCTCCTTGCCGTCTCGAATTACCCGTGGCTTGCGCTAGCTGATTCCGACTTGCGCCTGCAAATTTCCTAACTTCATCACTCCACCTAGTTTTCTGCCGTCCTCGACTGCGCTTCCCTTCTCTTATCCATTCTGTAACCCTATTGGTCCACCGGTTATCCATCCTGCGCATTACATTGCCTGCGCCGTTCCATTTTTTCCTCTTAATGTCAACTAGCATATCGGCTACCCCGTTTGCTCTCTGATCCACACCGCACCGCTATCTTCCTGTCTCTTAACGTTAGGCCTAACGTTTTTCGTTCCATCGCTCTTTGTGCGGTCCTTAACTTGATCGCGAGCTTCTTTGTTAATCTCCAAGTTTCGGCCCAATATGTTAGCACCGGTAGAATGCAATGATTGAACACTTTTCTTTTCAACGTTTTCAACGACAGTGGTAAGCTCCCGGTCAGCATTTGGTAATGTCTGCCGTATGCACTTCAGCCCAATTTTATTCTTCTATAAACTTCTTTCTCATGATTTGGGTCCCCTGTGAGTAATTGACCTAGATAAACGTATTCTTTTACAGACTCTAGATGCTGACGGGTGATCCTGAATTCTTGTTCCCTTGCCAGGGTATTAAACATTATCTTTGTCTTCTGCATATTCATCTTCAACCCCACTCTTACACTTTCTCGGTTAAGGTCCTCAATGATTTGTTGTAATTCGTCCCCATTGTTGCTGAATAGGACAATGTCAACTGCAAACCGAAGCTTGCTGAGATATTCGCCAGTTAATCTAACTCTTAAGCCTTCCCAGGCTAAGAGCTTCAATACTTCTTCTAAGCATGCAGTGAATAGTATTGGAGAGATTATGTCTCCTTGCCTGACTCCTTTCTTGATAGGTAACTTTCTGCTTTGCTTGTGGAGAACCAAGGTAGCTGTGGAATCCTGGTACATATTTGCCAAGATATTCACGTATGCCTCCTTTCTTTCTTTCTTTCTTTCTCTTTTATTCGAGACAATTTTCATACAAATTGGCTCAGGAGGCACAACAAAAGGCCCGGAGAGAGCCTGACTAGGTTGTGCCACCCTGACAGCGTAGGCAGCAAGTCTTGTTTTGATTACACATCATAGGCCGACCCAAATACAATAACAACAATGCAAATACAGAGAGATATGCAGTTCCTTTTTTGGAACGAGAATCAAAACCTAATACTTATGCACACACATAATGAAATAAATCTACACAATACACAATGAAATACAACACAATACACAAGATTAATACCGAGAATTGGTTCAGGGACTGACATCTCACATCTGCTCAAATAGTAATAGGGCTTTAACTTGCTTTTTGAATTGAATTAGAGAAACTCTAGAATTAATTAGATTTAATATGTCAGGATACTTATTGAGGAGTTCTGGTATTAGTGACGATAGCCTCTGTAAACCATAATTTGTGCGTGATCTTGATCTTAACTATTAAGCTGTGTCGTAGTTCATAAGGGGACTGCTTAACTGGATAGGTTTCTTGAAAATTTATTCTGTTTTCTCGGTATTGACGTAGGGCTTCCAGAGATAATTTTTGTTTCAGCAATTGTTTTATTTGAAGTATGCTATATCTGGTAAAGTACGATGCAGTGCTTTCCGTGTAGGGGACGTTTCCAATTGCTCGTATAGCTCGCTTTTGCAACGATAAAAGATAATTAAGGTTTGTCTCGGTTGTTGTCGACCATACCAAGGAGCAGAAAATCAGACGAGAGTGTATAAGTGCATAGTAGATTTTGCGTTTTGCTTCAGGCGGGAGGAGTGATCTTAGTTTATTTAACATTCCAATGGCTCGAGATACGTCGGTTCTTAACGCATCCACTTGAGGGGACCATGATAAATTTTCTTGGAACACGACACCTAAAAATCGGATCGTAGATGTGTGTTGGATAGGTACTCCTTGAAATTCCAAAGGTAAGGCTGGTACATTTGTTGGTCCTTTCAACCTAAACAACAAATACTTAGTTTTTTCTATATTTAGTTGCATTTTATTTGATGTTAACCACTTATTTAGATTTTTAAGCCATTTATTTGCTTCAGCGCATATTTCATGTGCGTCTACTCCTGAGAAAAATACATTTGTATCATCTGCGTAAAGCACCATCTTTTTACGTCCTTTAATATTTACAATATCATTTATATAGAGTAAAAATAGTACAGGTCCGAGAATAGATCCCTGGGGTACTCCATATTTAATAGTTTCCATCTCCGATTCGACTTTGTTTATTACTGTGAACTGTGATCTAGATGTTAAGTAGCTTTGAATTAGATGAAGTGCTATACCTCGGATACCGTAAAAGGGTAATTTACGCAAGAGGAGTTCATGTTGCACGCAGTCAAACGCCTTCCTAAAGTCTAAAAAGATACCTAGTGTGTATAGTTTATTTTCTATGTTTTCGAGAATTTCTTCTTTAATTCCAAGAAGGGCTGTTTCCACCGACTTATTTTTACAAAAGCCGTATTGTTCCTTCGTGATTATGTTGTGAGTATTTAAAAAGCCTGTTATTCTTTTGTTAATAATGTGTTCCGCTATTTTTGAAAATCTAAAGAGGATAAAATCGGCCTATAGTTGTTTAAGTCGTCAAAGGATCCTCCTTTATGAAGGGCAGAAACTCTTGCTTGCTTCATTTTGTCTGGAAACTCGCCTGTTGTCAAATTAAGGTTGCAAATGTGTGCCAGTGGGACTGCAACTACACCACTTACCTCTTTTAGTGGTTTTGGTTTAACTTCGTCGGGGCATGAGGCGGAATTATCTTTCATAGACATAATTATGCTCTGCACTTTATGTTGGTCTGTTGGGGATAAGAAGACTGTTGAGGGACAATTTACAGCGATGTAATTTTCACACGGTATGTCAGGCGGAGCATCTGACGAGGAGCCCACTGTGAGAAAGTGTTTGTTGAACAAGTTTGAGATCTCCGTCTCAGTAACACCAGGTTTCTCAAAATGAATCTTTCTGGTCATTGGTTTTTTGTTTACTATTTCCTTGAAAGTATCCCACAAGACTCTGGAATTGCTGGCAGAACTAAGAAATTTATTTATATAGTATTCAGCTTTAGCTCTTTTAATGTCCTTGTTCAGTTTATTACGCGTCTTTTTATATTCACGAAGATCACATTCCTCTTTTGTGTTTAAGAACAGTTGGAAGAGGCGTTCCCGAAATTTAATCCTTTCGTATAGTTCAGTAGTTATCCACGGTTTCCGCAGTTTTCTGCGTTTTTTCCGAGGCTTCAGTGGAAAACACTGGTTATATAGGGACATGAATGAAGATATGAAGATATTATAGGACTTATTAGAGTCAGTCTCTTTCATTACAACAGTCCAGTTAAAATTCGACACAAGATCAGCAAACTTTGCAACGTTACGTTCGGAGTAAATTCTTTCCAAGTGTTCTTCATTTGAACAAGGTGATGAATTCCCAGGTAGGAAACAAAAAATTGGGAAATGGTCACTCACGTCCGATTTTAAAACACCCGGTTTTACATCATCAATGTCAAAACTTGTGATATAGAGGTCAAGTGTCGCTTCAGTGGTCTGCGTTACTCTTGTTGGGACACTGATTACATTGCAGCATTTATCTGTGTCTAAAATCTCTTTGAAATCTTTATACATTGGATTACCTGAGGATAGGATAGGAATAAACTTTATTTGTCCAGCGGTTAATGCTGTTGGTGCCCGGGGCTAGGCTGCCAGGGGACCTGAGGTTACATTGATATTAAGATCCCCTACCATGACCGTTTGAAGGTTTAACTGAGAAGTTTTTTCTAACAATCTTTCTGTGAAGGACAAGAAATCTTTAAAAGAAGTTGACGGTGGCCTGTAAACAACAGAAAATAATATATCTAAGCACTCTAACGCTGTACGTTCATGACTGTCACTTATTACTTTAAATTCTGGTATTATTCGATACGGCAAGTCAGAGCGGATATAGATACACTAGAGCACTGCACGGGCTCGGGCTTACCCGAAAGCCCGGGCCCGGCCCGGCCCGTGGGCCGGGCCGGGACGGGTAGAACAGTTTTTTCACGGGCTCCGGCCGGGCTCGGGCACGGCGTGTGCTTATTGACCTGGGCCCGGGCCGGGCTCGGGTTTTTTGGCGCGGGCCCGGGCCGGGCTCGGGATTTCTGCGAGTTATTCTCGGGCTTCTCAACTCTGAAAAACATGTATTTTTCGGTCTCGGGCCGGGTTCGGGCCGGTTTCGAGCCGGGCTCGGGCCGGGCTCGGGCCGGGCTCGGGCTTGAGGTAAAGGGGTGGCGGGCCGGGCCGGGCGGGTAACGTAGATTATTTCCGGGCCCGGGCCGGGCCCGGGTCTCGCCATAAAAGTTTTGATCGGGCTCGGGCGGGCCCCCCAATGTAAAAACGGGCCCGGGCCGGGCCGAGGCCGCAAAAATCGGCCCGTGCAGTGCTCTAAGATACACACGCCGCCGCCACGTTTTCCAGATCAGGAAGCTGAGACACAGTCGTAACCTTCAAGTGAAAAGTAATCGTCGGAAGTGAACCATGTCTCGGTGAAACAAATCAAGTCAAAAGGATGATTTATGTCAGACAGAAGTAACTGCACTTCATCGAATTTATTACGTAAACTCCGAGCATTTAAATGAAACAGTGATAGTTTACTATTGGTATTGAATTCCGGAACAGCATGAGAAAAACCTGAAACTGAAAGCAACATTTTAGGTTATACAATCGTGACGGTGCTTTTTTTTTATTGCATCGAGAGATAAGATGATCTGAGGCGTGCAAGATCTTCTTTCCCGCGGACAACAGCCGCGCTTTCACCGTTTGCGCGTCTCACTAGCACTTTTCCATTTACGTGCCACACAAACGCATAGCCAGACACGGCTGCCCATTCTCTTGCCATTGTGAGTAGATTGGGGGAGTGCCTAGTCATATTTTCGCACACGTATAAGTTATCAGTTCCGTGGTTCAGCAATTTCTTTTTTGAGAGCCATTTATCACGCATTTCTTCGTTCTGAAACCGCACTATTACACCGGGTGTCTTGCCTACTTTAGCTCGTAGCCTGTGTACATTTGTGATGTCATTTCGAGTCACCGTCGGCACTTGAAGTTTCATTGCTATTTCATTCACTTTTGCCATGAGATCTTCATTTTCGCTAGCAGGGATACCATGAATTTCGAGGTTTAGGCGCCGGCTGCGGTATTCCAGATTATCTATGTCTTGCTTGATTTGGGTCAAATCCCTACTAGGGCTTTCATTTTCAAGTTCTTCGGCTCTTTTCGTCAATTCGTTCGTAAGTTTTTCTTGAGTAATCAACCGTGTGTGGAATTCATCAAACTTATCAGACAACAACTGCACAGAACTTTCCAAACCCTCCACTTTGCTGGGTAAAGTCAAGAGTGTATCCATTTTCCTATCCAATGAGAGTAGGTGTTCCGCTATGGTTTTTTCCATTTTTTGTCCTTCCGTATCCAACTTTGAGTTATCACCTTTACATGTACCACATTTCGATTTCCATGCCTTTTTTTGATTACTTTTTGCATTCAACATTTCTTCTGTGACACCTGAACATACGCCCAGATGAAAAAGAAATTTACACTCACAGCAGCTGAGTTGAGGGCCATCCTCGTCAAGTTCTAGTCGGCACATACAACAGCGCAACTGAGGCATGACTATCTATACTAGACACTGTTCAACATAAGACAACTTGTGGCAGCAGCGGCAGAGAGCAAGGCACTTAAAGGCAAAAGTAGCCACCAACCTGCAAGATTCAGAGTAAAGCTCAGTTGTGTCCGTCGCGCGCTGCCGCTGCTGCCCAAATGACGGGGACCGCCCCTCGTCGAATTTCAGTGGCCGGTGATGTCGCTCTCTTGAACGTGATGTCTTTCACAATACGGCCGCTGACCAGCACTTGATCTGGCCGAACTAGGAACGGAACGGAAGGGCGTCCAATTCAGGGCCCCGTGGCCAGAAGTGGTTCCTTGTGTGGTCCTTGTAAGTACTTCGCAGGGGCTGCAAGATTCAGAGTAAAGCTCAGTTGTGTCCGTCGCGCGCTGCCGCTGCTGCCCAAATCTCTTTGGGCAGCAGCGGCAGCACGTCATCTACTCTTTCATTACGCAATGCCTCTATGACTGCTGGTATCTCTATTGAATCAAATGCCTTTTCATAATCGATGAAAGTCATATAGAGAGGTTGATTGAGTTTCACAGATTTCTCGATTACCTGATTGATGACATAGATAGGATCCATTGTAGAATATCCCTTCCTGAAGCCAGCCTGTTCTATTGGTGGACTGAAGTCAAGTGTTGCCCTGATTCTATTGGAAATTATACCTAGTGAATATTTTATACAATACTGAAATCAAGGCTATGGGTCTATAATTCTTCAATTCTTTAACAGTCTCCCTTCTTATGGATTAGTATAATGTTGGTGTTCTTCCAGCTCTCTGGTACTCTTCAAGTAATGAGGCATTCTGTATAAAGAGCTGCAAACTTTTCAAGCATGATATCTCCTCTATCTTTGAATTAATCGACTATTATTCCATCTTCTCCAGCAGTTTTTCCCCTGGTCATGCCTTACAAGGCCCTTATAACTTCTTCACTAGTTTTAGAAGGCGCCTCTGTATCCCGTTCATCACTACTTCGAATGAAAGTAGCTTGGCTGCTCTGGCTGCTCTGGGAAGGTGGCAGCATGAAGCAGAGGTAGAACACCCGGCCTCTAATCTGAAAGTCGTAAGTTCGAATCCTCCTTCATTCCACTACATTTTCAGGCAGCTAGTGTCGCCGGACACCTAGGAAAAAAACTATTGCCGAGAGCTAGTGGAGCTATACTAGTCCAGGTGCAACAAAATTAGGAAGGCCCACTAAGCTTTTTGACAAAGTCACTCCCTCACCAGAACAGGAATTGGCCTCCCTGGTGCAGTATTCGGCCACTACCTCCATCACGACTCCATCACTCCTGATAGATAGATAGATACTGTCAAAGTGGCAAATGTTCGCCAAGAAATGATTCGCATTTAAAAAAAAAAGCAGCGTCGAAAGCGAACCGAAGAAGCCGAACTGCGAAAGCAGCAACGCGACGATGCGAGACGGCGCATTACGTAGTGAGTGCAGTAGGCGTTCGCCTTCACGTGTTCCAAGAGTGCAACATGCTGCCGAACTTGTCGTCACCAGCCCACTGTTTATTACTGGGTTAATCCCGAGGGTTGGATAAAGTATTTTTCAATTATGAGTTTACACACACGTTCGGCTGCGACGGAGAGAACGACAACACTGACGGTATGCCCAAGGTCGATCCAAATAGGTCGCGAAGCTTCGGGCGAAAAGTGGTTCAGAATGAATTGTCGCCGACATCAGCAAGGGTTGTTGTGGGAGCGGCGATTGAAGCACGACTATGTTTGGAGGGGACAAACATTGGGAAAGAAAAAAGCCTTTTTTAATTAACATGAGACACAGTTAGATTCATTCAACGAAAATAAAATTTATAATAAATTGTATATACGCATGGCGAGAAAATAACTCTATTTAGTTGATCATTATCAATAAATACCTTTTTTTCAGCGCCCACCCTAAGAGCCCCCACCGATAGCGGCGGTCGTTGACACCGCTATCATTTGCAATGCAATGCAGCCCTTGAAGTGTGCAGGAAGGCGCGCTCGTAGAGTTCACCTGTCACAATATGCCCCTCACATGTTGTGTTGCTTTGCTGAATTTGATGACGCGGGTAGTTTCATTGTTTCTTAACCTGTTCAGTCAAAAGTAGTGAGTTGCGACAGGCAGATAACTGTTTACTTTAGTTGTTTTCGTGGGACAGCACTGGCCGACCGGTTTGGCATCTGGCGATTTCACAGGCGATTTCGCCTAGCCATATACGATTTCACCTAGACATATAAAGCGTCGCTTTAAAACAAGGAACAACGCTAGCTATATTCATTTTGCTTTTGACTACTACGTGCCGACAGCGTGACGACGGCATCAGGGGTCCGAAACTCTTTATAATTCCCATGGGACGCTCGGTCCCATGCCGATACTAAAGTCTTTAGCCGATACGCAGTGGCAGCGCCTCTTCAACCACTGGCGGCTGCCGGATATACTACTGGAAATAATTCACAAAAAAAAAACAATGCCTCCCTGACGTCACTGATGAGTTCAGAAGGTAGAAGGAGAGGGTGCGCAGCCGGGAGGAGGAGGGTTGCCGCTGAAGCCCTCTTTTCCCACTTCGCATGCAAGCGGACTGTGTTCGTGGCTCCCTTGCAGGTCTGGTGGCGGTACGGCGATATTGGCCCAATCAGGGGGTGAATCTTACTATACCTCCCATTGGTTCTCCTATAGCAGACGCTCAGTCGACGCTAGCGCCAAGGCGCACTTCGGTTCGGCCCTAGCGGATGGATGACGGTACCACGGGGGCGAAAACAAGAAAAAAAAGGAAAAGCGACGCAATTATTCTACCCTCCCCCTTTAGCTATAGCACTTTTCTTTCTTCGTTTTATTATGATAACGTTGTTCTGCTCGTTTCTCCTTTCCCTCTTGACTTTCCTCTCCCATGCCTCGCCTCACCCTCCCCTCATGCCTCGCGCAATGCACTTTTTTTATTTGTGTAGCTGTCCGCGGTGCGCTCTCTGTTTTTTTTTTCTTTTCTGTCTCGGGCGTTATCAGACGCCCCGCCGGACCGACGCGCGCGCTCCCGTCACGACTAAAGAAGACAATGAAGGGAGGGAAACGAGCGCAAGTATCTCTCTCTCCGAAGAAGATAAAGTTGGCGCTGACAATTATTGTTGGGCCTTGAATATAGAGCCTGTGTTTGTTGTCGCACCACCGTCGTTCTGTGTGCCGTTCTTCGCATCTTGCGACACTGGTGGTAGTGCTTTGTACTCCCTGATGCCTGGAATTCCTGTGCGGAGTGCAACGCCCAGTTCAAACCCGCAATCAGTTCCTCCAGTGGACACTCCTGTCCATCGCTACAGTCGCCGACTGCGAGGCCTCAGCCCGGAGGTAATCTTCTTGGGGAACTCGCCACCAACCAGACCTGTACCTAACGAGATGGCAACCGCAGGGCCTTCTCAGGTGACTCTGCAGTAGAGCACTGCACGGGCCCATGTTTGCGGGCCGGGCCCGGCCCGGGCCCGTTTTTACATTGGGCGGCCCGCCCGAACCCGATCAAAACTTTTATGGCGAGACCCGGGCCCGGCCCGGGCCCGGAAATAATCTACGTTACCCGCCCGGCCCGGCCCGCCATCCCTTTACCTTCAGCTCGAGCCCGGCCCGAGCCCGGCTCGAAACCGGCCCGAACCCGGCCCGAGACCGAAAAATACATGTTTTTCAGAGTTAAGAAGCCCGAGAATAACTCGCAGAAAGCCCGAGCCCGGCCCGGGCCCACGTCAAAAAACCCGAGCCCGGCCCGGGCCCGCGTCAAAAAACCCGAGCCCGGCCCGGGCCCGGGTCAAAAAGCACACGCCGTGCCCAAGCCCAGCCCGAGCCCGTGAAAAAACTGCTCTACACGGCCTTTCGGTTAAGCCCGAGCCCGTGCAGTGCTCTACTCTGCAGCATCCTCAGACTCCCGAGACATTCCATGGTGATGTTTACGAGGACGTCGAAGATTGGCTCACGCAATACGATCGAGTCGCCAAGGCGAATTGGTGGACTGCAGAAGAAAAACTCTCATGCGTCTACTTTACTCTGGCGGACAGCGCTCGTACGTGGTACGAGAACCGGGAAGCCACACTGACTTCTTGGAATGAGTTTCGACAGCAGCTTTCCACCACCTTCGCAAACAACGATCGTCGCGATTCTGCCCACCAACTAATCGAGTCACGCATTCAGAAACCGAATGAGAGCGTCGTCATGTTGACGGAGGACATGACCCGTCTGTTCCGCCGCACTGACCCAGAGATGCCGGAAGCAAAGAAAATCCGCTATCTGATGCGAGGCGTCAAGGAACAACTTTTCGCCGGTCTTCTTCGCAACCCGCCAACAACCGTTGCGGAATTAATTTCGGAAGCTACGTCCATCGAACGAGCACTGCAACAACGTTACCGACCCTTCGATCGCCCAAGCAACGCCTCGAGCAACGTTTCTGCTCTGGCTGCCGGCAATGAGCTTCGTGAGCTCATCCGGGAGGTTGTTCGTGAAGAGATTCGCGACCTCCTTGTGACCCCGCAGGAGTCAGTCGGGGCTTCTGTAGCAGAGGTTGTGCGACAAGAAATCAGGCAGGCATTCTCGTTGCCCCAATCCCTACCGAACCAACGGTCTCTGAGCTACGCATCGGCTGTTCGTCGTCCTCCTCCAGCGGCAGCCTACAACTCATCACTAACGGCTCGTCTTTTCAAGGAGCCGCCATCCCCGCCGTACAACGCGCAGCCACTGACCACGCAACCTAGTGCACCTGTAGAAACATCGGCCTACTTCCCTCCGCAGGCAAAACAGCTTGGTCGCAAAGGACGCCCACAAGTCGACCATTTGTTCGCAGGACGGAAATGTGGCGCAACGTCAACCGCCGTCCTTTGTGCTTTCATTGTGGAGAAGCCGGCCACGTTTACCGTTTTTGGCCGTATCGTGACCCCGGATACCGGAGCTTTCCACCCACATTTACTCGAGTTCGCATCGAAAACAGGCGCTACAGTGACGATGTTGCTCCACAAGGACATCCATTCACTCGTCGAACCCGCTCTCCGTCACCTGCGCCGAGCTCTTCCCCGCAAGGTCGCAGTTACGCGGATGTAGTCAGGGGTGGCAGGTCCTCTAGCCCTGGTCGGGGAAACAGAAGCGACCTTTGGGGTGGAGGTTGCCGACCATCGAAATGCTTCAACACCCCCAACACTATCTGTGCAAGCGGACAACATGCCTCTGCCGACCCCAAGGGAAGTCTTAAGTGCCGACCTCTCTGTTTTCATAGACGGACACCCAGTAACCGCGTTAGTAGATACTGGGGCCGATTTCTCAATAATTAGCCAGAAACTCTCCGCTAGCCTTAATAAAGTCAAGACACCATGGACTGGTCCCCACATAAGAACGGCGGGAGGCCAATTGATGACCCCTACAGGCAAATGCACGGCCAGAATTAATGTTAGTAGCTCGACGTTTGTTGCAACTTTCGTTATATTGCTGGAGTGCTGCAGAGACGTGATACTGGGAATGGATTTCCTACACGAATACGGCACTCTTATAAACATTACGGACAGGTCGCTCACGTTTTGGATGAATGCAGATTTGGCCGTACCCTGTGACGATCACCGACGTGAGCATTTACGTATCTTCGATGACGATGTGACCATCCTTCCGCACTCAAGCGCTCTTGTGCCTATAACATGCGACTCGCCAAGGTGCTCCAACATGATCGCCGAACAAATTCCTGGTCTGCTGTTTACTCATGGCGTATCAGTTGCAAGAGGTGTAGTTGACATACTCGCGAACAGACGGACGTCCTACTAACAAACTTTAGTCCTGAACGCTGGCATCTTACAAGAGGTATGGCAGTCGCGTACGTGGAAGAGCTGAATGAGGTTACCGACTGCATGACTGTTGAACAAGACGATTCCCCCGGTCTGCCGAACGGGCCTCTATCCATTGATGTCGGCCCAAGTTTGCTACCTAAACAGAAAGAAAGACTCCTCGAGCTTATTGATCAGTTTCGCAACTGTTTCTCTTCGACGTCCAAAGTTGTCCAAACGCCACTGACCAAACATAGAATTATTACAGACGAAACGGCCAGACCCATACGGCAAAACCAATACCGGGTGGTAGCGCGAGAACGCGAAGTGATAGAAAACCAGGTACAGAAAATGGTTCAAGATGACGTTATTCAGCCGTCGAAAACTCCTTGGGCATGGCTGGTAGTGTTAGTCAAAAAGAAGGATGGCAGCTTGCGCTTCTGCGTCGACTACCGCAAACTCAACCAGGTCACGAAGAAGGACGTTTACCCGCTACCCCGCATAGCCGATTCTCTCGATAGACTACGGCATGCACGCTATTTCTCGTCAATGGATCTAAGAAGCGGCTATTCGCAAATAGAAGTAGACGAAAGAGACCTCGAGAATACAGCATTCGTGACACCTGATGGCCTCTATGAATTTAGGGTACTTCCCTTCGGCTTGTGCTCCGTGCCGGCAACATTTCAGCGGCTAATGGACACCGTTTTATCAGGACTCAAGTGGCAAACGTGCTTAGTATATCTAGACGATGTGATTTTATTCTCTGCGACATTTGACGAGCACTTGAGGCGACTACGTGCTGTTTTTCAAGCCATAGGGTCCGCCGGTCTCACGCTTAAGCCGGGAAAATGCCATTTTGGCTTCGAAGAGCTTCTTTTTCTAGGCCATGTTGTCAGTAATGAGGGGGTACACATTTTACCAACATACTGTAACGTAGGCTGAAGACGGAGGCTTGAAAAAATAGACGCGTCCCTTTAATGGCGGGCCAGAAGAAGAACGAGCAGGTTACGCGCTTCATCGTCTTTCATGGCGCCGATCTTTGCGCGCGCCGTCCCGCGGTGCGGAAGCCCCACCACTGTGTCAACTGCCCCCCATGCGAAAAGCGACCGGCTCGGTCGCGTCAAAAAGTCCTGTCAGTGAGGTCGACGGCAAGAAATGGAGCTTCTGAGGTGCATCTGGACGTTCACGTACGCGCATGGTATGGTTTCATGCGCACTACATGAACAACTTCAGCGCGGGGACGACGACGGAGTGAACCGGGGTCAGAACTGCAGGGGACGACTTCGTAGGTTACATTATAGCCGATGTAATTTGTGGTTGGCTCATTATGGCCAAGAAGCCGTTGCTCTATAAAGCCCTACTATACTATTATATTACTCGTCACCACTCCGTTTCAAAGCAGATGCTCATATCGGTCTACTGATCACCACTAACATCGTTATGATATTCCGTTATTGCGCTGAAATTAAGACCATCAGCAACCTTGTTTGTTTAGAAATTCTTGATGATTGTTACAAATATGTGTAAATATTATTTAACTCTTTTACAGCCAGCTGCGTACCAATTACATGCGTTTCTAGTGGTTATGGATGCATGCCGTGGACAACTTGCCCTAGAAGGTATTGGGTGCTCCTACCAGGATGTAGTGGCCGGTCTATTTGCTGCAACTTGAGTAAGAGAGCATGGAAATTTTTTATATCTTACACGAAAATTGGCGGAGTTGAATTTAATGCTTGACACCTAGTATGACTTTGTTCTGCATATTTTTCAAATACTCGCTTTGTGATAACGGAACCTTGATGTAAAAGTTTGACGTCTTTTCCGGTCACATTCACTTGAAGCCCATTGGTGGCAGTTCTGCACTACTTTTCTACGGCCAATTTTCTTTACTTGTTGGCTAACTACGGCGCCCTTAGATATAGGAGCAAGTATTTTTAATTTACTTTAAGATATCTTAGGGCATCAGCGAAATGCGCCAACCTTGCAGTGGTTCATTGGGATTGCATTAGTGCAGGGTACATACGTTCAGGCACCATGACACAAATTTATCAGTGATTTCTTCAGAAATGTAAGGTTGGAAAACAATAAATATCCTCCGGAAAATGGCGTAGACAAGGCACATTTTCCTCATCAACCAAAATAGGGTAATTGTGCGCGGGAGGGAGGAGTCGGAGTATAAGCAGACCGCGATTTCAATGATGGCACTTTCCTCTACTGCTGCTGCAATCCACGCATCATCATGCTCCTTATTTCCTTGTAAGCATACTCCCCACCATGAAGAATTGTATCCGGTGTTCTATAGTACAAGCACCACACTTTATTGGTGCAGCTAATGCATGTATCATTGCTCATTCAATTTATAGTGAACTCAAATAACTTGGTTTGATATCTGCAGTTTACCATTAGCGGTGGACTTATCGAAGTGAACACTTTTAAGTAAATAAACCATCCGGCAGCATTTCACAACAGTCGCCGGTTCATTGGAGTTACTACTATTTTAAGCCACAACAAGGTTGACGAGTACGATAATGTGGGTTAAACTTCAAAGCTAAAATGTCTATTTCAGGTCTTCTCGAAAGAACGCGTACCGCTTGTGAACATCTTATACGTTACAAAACGGCTAGGCAAAATTTTTAAACAATTTCGTTTTGTACACGAATATTTCAGACTAGTTTGTTCCTCGTCTAAAGTTCTATGAAGGCAGCAGGCCTCTCCATAGGCATAGGAAGAAGTCCAGGCATTTCGTTTGCTAATTTCCCCAGAAAAATTGTCAGAAGATCCGCGAGGAAGTCTCGTTTTGTGTCTCTACTTCCTATTGAATATCATGCTTCGTGCGATACCTTTCCTCCTTGACATACTTTTACAATAGTATTACAATATTGCCACAACCTTGTCGCCATTTGCTGTGACACTCAAGCCTTATCTATCAACCACCGTATCATGTCAAACTAAGTCTGCGTGGCAACTAATCAATGTGAACCTCTGCGACCAAGCCAACCCCCGCGGAAAAGGTTGTCGAGCCGCTCACGTACGGAACCACGCAAAACATGAGGGGCGCCAGCTTCCTTTGAAAGTAGGCCGCAAATGTTCCCTAGGGGACACACGAGACTATACCTTGTTCTGCATTCGTAGCATTCCGCAGACGAAATAGGAACACAACTTCGCTTTTCTCAGGCCACACCACATTCACATTTGGTCGAGGTTGCACAACTTCTAAAGTGTCGTGAAAGCTCATTATGGCCGCCTTAATTAAAGACTACTTTGTATTACAATATTGCCACAACCTTGTCGCCATTTGCTGTGACACTCAAGCCTTATCTATCAGCACACAATGCGGCGGTCGATAATTCAATTATTTACCGCATCATGACACTAGAGGATGGCTGATGCACAAATATTTTGCCGTTGATATCATTCAGCGTCATAGTGTTCAACTCATGAGAAAGTAGTCGAGGCTTATCTTATATGGAATGCAAAAGATTTGTTCATCAGTTATCCTTCGGCGTCATTATTAGGTAAAGAATTTATTTTCTTGGCAATGCTTTGACGAAATAGGCCTCATCTTTGCCTGGCAGTAAACTGTCGTCTGCCACTTCCTACAAAAAAGCAAATCTCGAATGCTTCCGTTCAGGACAAAGCTAGTGAAAAAATCCACAGCAGCTTTCCCTGTAATTAAAAAGTTTGGACATAGGCGCTAACTTTCCAGACACCCTTCATGTGTATACAAGAAGTTTATGCGAAAATACTGTATTTCAGGTTCTTCTTTAGTGGGTGTGATCATCGCGTGTATCATGTACTGCTGCAAACAGCAACTATAAGTTCAGGCGCTGTGTCTAGAGGCAGTAAACATCTTTGACTTTCTTACAAAAACCTAACTGCCAACCAAGTTGGCCGACTACCTGTTTCAGTTTCTAGAAATTGAGATTCTGCCTTTGTTTAGCCAAGTTGTTGCCAAGTATTAGTTTATAAAGACGATTTTTGTCCATGTTCTTGCACCCAAAAGATTCACATGCAGAAATAATTCATTACACTCAGGGAATAAATTAAAATTTATATCGCACCAGGCAACATTAATTTTAATGAAGCTTTAAAGGAAATCCGCACGGGTTTCTGAGAAGTAAAGAATTGCAGTTGAAGAAACAATTGTCTTTGCACAGGAATCGAACGCAAGGCCGAACGAGTACCCGAGTTGTCGCTCTAGAAACTTAGATAATACGTAAGGTATCTGACCGAGGTTGAATTAGTTGAAAACTAGATGCGTAGGAATGTACGTTAAGCAAATCAGTACGACTGAAATTCGTAAGATGAAGGGAGTTTCTGGAATAGGAAAATCAGCCATTCAACCGTCAGTAGCCTGAAGCTACGAAATAAACCTGTTCGATATCAATGTTAGGATGACAGCTTCGGAGAATTCGTTCTGCTAAGGGATGGAGTCCGAGAACCAGCGACTTTTTGGAACGCTTCCTCTATCATTTCAGTTAAACATAAGGTGAGCAGAGTGCAGCGTGATAAACGCATGAATTTCTTCACTTTGCTTGTTTCAGCACAACTGAGTTGCCTAAAGGGAATTACTGTAGCCTGCTTCCCACTACAAGGCCCTTTGTTCTAGAAACTATTCCCTTTTTTTTTGCTCAACGTTATGGCGCGACCTATGTATCATAGACTTTGCGTCAAGATGCAATGGCTGTAGACAAAGCTTATACTATAAAAACAAAACAAAAATAACGCTGTAATGCAGAGCATACAATCTAGCCAATGCCGTTGCGTCGTTTTAGCTTACACGATAGTTTCTTCCTCTAGGCATGTTTTCCTGGTTATGACTCGGTCAATTATGGATTTCTTTCCTTTTTCCTCACATAATCGAAACCGCATGATCCGAATATTTGGACTCGACACAATATTAACATCTTCAGTTTCGTACTTGAATCATCAGCTTGCCATAATATTACCAAAACGTGCTTTCACAGCTCAATACGTAGACGAAATACAATAGCTTGGCTGTAAAGCTCAGTCTTTTATGAAATCAATCCTCTTCAGCTTTTCTTGTGAGTATATGCTAATCATAAGAAAGCGAGTTCCATGTTGAATCCTTATTTGGCCCTTTACATTATGGTTCGCTTCTGGGCAGCATTATTTAATATGTACAATCGCTAGTTTACGACATTTATTTCAGGTTTCAGACTGACAACTTGTGCTTGACAAACGAGCGCTTGGTACCACAGAACAACAACACAGAGCGCTTTTCTGAATACAGGAACCTTTGAAATGACTCCATGGTAACTCAAACACTTTGGCTCTGCACGGAGCGGGTACAAGGGCGATAATTTCGTTCCTACTACTGAATAACACACGTGACCTCATTTACATCAAGAATGTAAAAGCTTACCAAACGGATGCTACTTGTGCACTTTAGCCATGCTTGGAACCTTTGACCGAATGAGGCTGAGCAAGAGGCACTCGTTATTAAAATCGTCAGCTGCGTATTAGACCCGGAACCTCAACGCTACTTAACGCTGCAAGTGTATCCACAGTGACCAGGCTATGCCTCATGTTATAAATAATGTGGAATCCCCAGCATTGCTCCACCATTTAGTTTTCTCCTTAAAGTGGCTTAGAGAATCTTCCCCCAAATGTACTGCCACCCGATGTCTTACGGAGTAGTGATAGCGTCTTATGGTAAATACAGTCTTTATTACTACTGCTGCTTGTTACTGAGAGATCGTGTAGACAAATATTGTAAACAATATGTAAACAATCTATGAGCAAATAAATGATCGAGAAAAAAAGTATATGCTCCAGAGTTTCTCGTGGAGAATTCTTCATTCGAAATAATTGACTCATGTCTCACCAACCAACCTTTGTGCCTTTGTTATGCATAATAACGCTTGGATTTCGGTACGACGCAGAAAAAATGAATACCTGCTCCTCGGCTGGTGGAACCTGTCGAAACAGATGCGATTTTGAAAATAACCGGAAGAAATGTCCTGGAAACCTCAAGTGTTGTGTGGATTTGGAGCGCTGAGCAGCTGATGTCACGGCTTGCAAGCACGCCGATTGCAATGACGGCCTTAGGAGCGACTCCGTACCGGCCACTGTGCAAGTTTCGCGCCTCAAATCAAGACGTTGGTCAGTACAAAAAGTGAATAAAGTTTCAACACAAACACAAATACGCCATACGTTATACCATCGGGATTTTAGCCCCTGCTTTCGTTTTGTAGTTCGCGCTCAAAGTGTAATTTAAACCTTCACATCTTATTGGATAGCAATTTGTGCAAACACAATAAATTGCGGATAATTTTAGCAATGCAGATGAAGCGGTTACGTCGGCGTACCAATACATTATAGCGCAATGAAGCAATAAGAAAACTAAAATTTTCACCGACGATTGCGATACTCCTTAATGCGAAATTTGAGCGCACCTGTATACGTGCTCTCATTTCGCGTTATATTGGCTGGCGGGGATTATCTGTCCGGTGTGGCACCTTGCGAACGGAGTGAAGTGTCGTGCGACGTCCTCGCTTATCGGGAGACCGCGAGTGGAAGCGCATTGGTGACCCGTGGGCGCGATTCACCGCCGAAGACTTCCTCCGTTCATGCAGCGCTTTGTTTCTATACAGACGACGCGCTATACTGTGGCGCCATCTGGTAGCCATCTCCGCAAAGCCCCTCGAGCGCGATACTACACTTTTCTTCTCACGCTTTTGTCATACCCTACTCTGCTTTCCGCCTCAATGTCTTGCTGCACTCTCCTCCTCACACTCTCTACGCTCTTGCCGCTTTTTTCGTCCCCCGCCGCGCTCCACGTTCACTCCCATATTTCCCTGTTCTCGTTTGCTCGGTTACGCGGACGCTCACCCCAGGAAAGCTCTCCTAGGAACTGCGCTCTAAAAATTGCAGTTGATCGTGACGAATATTCGCAGCAGCGTAACTTTCAAACTTCATTCGAGTGGTTGAAATGTCACAATTTGCAAGATGATGAGCAGAATACGTTCCAGCGTTCAGACCTTATAATTTTTGCTTGTCTAAAACAGAGTCTGACACAAGCACTACCTAGAAGTCTGCTGACTTTCAGCTGCAATTAGAACATTTCGGCAGTGCAAGCGGGCTAATGTGATCAAGAACTGATTCCTATAAAAGTCTTTTTTCTGGAATGCAAATGATTAACTTTTCCTGCCATAGTTATATCGCGCTAGCTTGACGTGACCGCTTTCTCGGCCAGCTTCGCAGCACCTGCTTATTCTATTCTACATGTCGTTGGCCGTGTCGCCCTGTATGCACTCAGCACGCCGAGTTTGCTTAGTGGCTACGCCATTGAGCTGCTCACCTCTAAATCACAGGTGCGGTCCGGGCTTCAGCGGCCGCATTTAGATAAGGGCGAAAAGCAACATAACTCGCGTACTTAGATTTAGGTGCACGTTAATGACCACGGATGGTGAAAGCTATTCCGGAGTCCCCCCCCCCCCAACTATGGTTTTCGCACCTAAATATAAGTAATTTCAATAAATAAGTCTAGAATGCTTACAAAAGCTGTCATGCGCGTCAAGTAGACCATGGTTGGTGCGTCAACCATGGTCCAAAATAGGTACGTCAGTACCTATTTCTATATTTGATATTGTTTTAGTAATTTATTAAGCTGACCACTGGCACTTAGTAATCTAAATAAAAATATGTAAATGCTACATAGAGGTTCTCATCTGTGTGAACGACCGTATCTGTACAGTCACGAAGCGTCGAAATCATAGCGTCCAAATTTCAGGACATGGTGCCTCAAGGGTGTCTTCACTAAAGCACTAAGCACTCCCATCTTGTAACACGTAGCACCGTCGCCCATGAAACTTCTGATATATTCATGTATTTCCTAATTTGTAAGTGAATGAATAAAGCTCGATATCAAAAACAGTGAAGAAAGTTTCGATAAAGTACACAATAAATACATTCTGATCCGTTCATGCCGCCAATGAGGAATTCACTCAGCTACGCATACAAATAGTCGCAATGGTGATTTTTTTCGAATTTACGAAACTTCGAATTATTATCATACCGTTTGTCCCGTCACGCCATTTGTCCCAAAAATTCGCTACAAGTATTGTGGCGCAGAGTGCTTGAGAAACTCGTGGAGCTTCGGTCACGGAGGGGGAGCACTTCCAGACAGTGTCATCGAAAAATAATGCAGTGGAGTTGGTGGCGCGAGCTTTTCGCACCAATGACGCCAAAAGCAGCTATCAGTCTCAAGAAGAATAAGTGCACGAGGAAGTACTAATTCTACATCCCGGGAGTTTACATTCTTGAACAGTTAGGTGTGTAGCTGTACACCCTACGGGCGACAACAACGAAGTGACCAGCATGACTTGTTACTTTGCATGTCTTCTTCTGCGAAATTTACGTTTGTATATTTTATTTCTATTCACGTTTTAAATTCTTCTGTTTTCATCATTTATACTTTAATATTAGCCTTTTGCTGTTTCTAATCCACCTACTCTAACCTTTCACCTATTTAAGTATGCCGTAATTTTTTATTTCGCTATAACCAATTTTTCGCAAACAAGACTCAGTGGGCATGCGCCGCTGCATCATGGAGACTTACATAAGGACTGCGTAGAGGCCATGGCACCCCTACCTTTCTGGTACAAAAACTGCTGGAGATTTGACACGGGGCTGATGCTTGCAGATCTTCGGTCAGATGCTGTAATTGCGGTCTGCTCTAACTCGACGGCAAATGGCGGTTTAGATTCACCAGTGCGCTCATTGGGTGGCGGTTTCCATATCGGCGATTTCTGTCCATTTGATCGAACAAGTCAGCTGTGCTAAAAAGCCCCGGAAACAAAGAATTGGGCTTTTAACTAGTGGACCAAATTTAAATATTGTTGATGATGGAATACATTATACCTCAAAGAAGCCTCTTGTGATAAAAAACCGATATTTCATTGGCGTTCCCAATTGTTTTCTGAAACTATAATTTCATGATGTGAATAATCGCTCTTTCCATAGTCATGACTGTGACCTGCACGTTCAGGTTCATCTGTTCCCTACCGCCCCCCCCCCCCCCCGCGTCTTTTAGTCCCAGAGAGATAGAGAGAGAAACAACTTTTATTGAAAACGACAATTGTAAGAGGAGTTTATCTCCCCTCCCTTAGCGGCCAGGAGCTTAGGGCTTTAGTCCGAAAGAATCTCTTATCAGCATGGCCTTTTTTTAGTAGACAAAATTTGCTTTCGATCAATGTTGCAAAGGAGACACGTGCTGTTTTGCATTAGATCAACATTAAATGCTGAATACTGTGATTGTGTAAAGATGCGCAAATATACAATATTTGGCCGAACTTTCATATTGTGCCTCTTGGAGCTAATTCTGCTCTTTGGAGCTAATTCTGCTCATTACTAAGTATCATAAAAATAGAGAGCGCGTACGTTTTCTGCAAGTAATCATTTTTACCTTAAAATTACATTCAAAACGGTTGCGCCCAATGACATATTTCCTTACGCAGACACGACCTACGTTAAAGGTGGCGAGTGCGGTTTTGCAGTCTTGACTGCAAAACCGCACATGTATACTCCTACCCTATACGGGTGATAATTTTTAATTTTTACGGAATTTTGAAACAACGCCTGTGGCAGGTAGCCTATTTCTTGGCCAATTGTGCAGGATTATTCGAAGAGTCGGGCATTACCAGCACGAGAAATTGAAACACATAATCAATTAATCAGCAAAACTGCACTAATTAACTTCCTAATTATTTACTTTAGCGGCACATATTATAATTGATGAATTGTAGCCTGTGAGTTTCCAAGACGTATCCTTCCCTTGAAATGAAGCTCCACGACTGCACCAGTTTCCAGATGTTATATCTCAATGTGTGGGACGAAATGCATGGGTGCTCAACATGCTTTCGTGTTTCTGTGCACAGAACAGCGTTTTGTTATAAAAGGAAGTGGAACAACAGTGTATTCTTACGGCGAGTTTAACGGCGCATATATCCCAACTGGTGTCATTCTGCAAATTCATTCCAAGTGGATACGCCTTGCAAACTCACCAGCTACGATTCGGGAATGCAATATGTACCGTAAAGTAAAGAATTGCATTTTCTTAACTAGTTCAAGCGCACCCGAGTTCCCTTCACAGAAAAAATGCAAAGATCCTTTCCGCTGTCGAAAACACATGCTAGTCTTGACACTGAAGTATCATTGTTCAACCATAGCCTAATACAATGCAATGTCACCAAGCTATGCTGCTGCAAAACAGGGCGGAACAAAATGCAAAGCTTGGAAAACCGTACACAATTCATTGCATGGCGCACATTGCATGGCACACATTAAACAATACTGCTGCGCGACTGGCTGCAAGAGGAATGAGACGTCGCAACGCACACGTAGGGATACCTAAGTGCCCTTGATTTTTTTATGGTACCTGGATGCGCATCGCCAAATTTGCAACAGTTGCATGTTTTTAGTGCAGTTGCCAGCGGAACATGGCAGTGGTAGCCTGAGCCCATGTTTTCTCGGCTTTCAGAGAACAGTGCGTGGCTTTGTCCCCTCGCGGGCAAGCGAAAGCTGCAACGCGCTTCTGCTGAAGTGCATTGTGCATACAGTACGATATGTCCTATGAAAAAAAGAAAGCACAAGAACCACTTGAGGGCTGTTCGTAGTAGTTTCTGCATAACAATTTTATTTTGGGAAACGGGTAATGAAGTCAGCCGTTTATGCTGAAATGCCGTTAATATATCTGCTCATTGCTACGTGTTTTGTTTCAAGTGTTCTAGGTGAGTAAAAACGCTCTGTGGCAGCGCCAAATTACAAGCGTCACCATTATTAATATTTTAAATGATTTATATCATAGAACTTCGCGGATATTATCAACTATTAGCTAGCAGACGCCACAATCTTTTCAAATTCTTAACTTTTTTGTGCGCATAAGCTTGAGGATTGCCGGGATACTGGCTTGCTGCGTGTACTTAGAAGAGAGCACAAAAGAATTACCTCACATCCAACTTCGATTTCCGTCTTTCAAAAATACTTGAACAGCCGAAAAATGATCATCGCCTTGACCTTAAGCAGTCAGTTAGGAACACGTCAATAGCAAGGACAATACAGTGCACTTGAATAAGGGGTCTATTACGCATGTCTTTCAAGACCTTAAACATGTTCCCACCATATGGAAGTCTTGGAAAGTTGTAATTGGGTAGACGAAGCAAATAAAATGGAAACCTGGATTACCTGACATCTTGTGTGTACGCTTATGTAGAGGCTTACGTAGAGGATACGATAAAGATAGGAGACGAGGATAGGTGACTTGATGCGAAGCTCTAAATGCCAGCCACGCTGTTGGAGAGAATGTTTTTACTGCATAGCTGCACAAAATTTATTCCACGCCAGAGGAGCATCGCGCTCAACCTTCCCCAGCCCAGCCAACGCTCTGGGCGACTAAAGGCTCATACGGGGACAGACAAAACACACTTCAGCAATCCCTAAACACAGTCGAATCATACACAAAACATGCCGGCATGAAATGCGCACCGAGCAAATCAGAATACATACATATTCGACCACCAAGAACCCAAGCCAACGGAGCTCCGCCGTTACAACTACTTCTAGACGGGGAACCGATCCGAAAAGTCCAGCAGCTACGAGTGCTCGGAATGCATATACAAGAAACGGGCAGTGCCGGCATCGCCCTGTCCACACTCAAGCGCACAGTTCGCAGTGTTACTAGCCTCATTAACAGAATAGCACGTAGCAGAGAGGGAATGACGGAGACAGACACCATGAAATTAGTACAGGCCTTCGTCATAAGCACAATCACTTACGCTCTTCCTTTCCAAGCGGCCCGACAAACTGACATCGACCAAGCAAATCGACTGCTCCGAATTGCCTGCAAGGCGGCACTCGGCCTGCCCAAAAACATGAGCACTGACCGTCTCAGCGAGCTGGGCATGATGAACACATACGAAGAACTCGCCGTGGCCACACTCATGGCCCAGCGCGAAAGACTAAACGCAACACCCCAGGGGCGCTCCGCGCTAACACGACTACGATACCCTCTAACGCCACAGTTCTGCGGAGACGAGACCATACTTATGCCACCTGATCTACGAACAAGAATCCATGTGAACCCCATCCCACGTCACGTGTACCCTCACTTCCTCGTGAAACGGCGACAAGCCCGAGCAGCCATCCTGCGCAAAAGGCAGGAGGATGCAGACACATACTTTATTGACGCGGGCTTATACCCCAGAGCTGAGACAGCGACTCCTACTTATGTGGCTGTCGCGACAAACCGGGGGAGACCAATCGTAGCAGCGTCCGTACGCACGACTTCAAGTGCCATGGCGGAATCCGCGGCCATAGCCCTAGCCATCCGAGACGCTGAGGCCAAGAGCCAGTCGGCTTATATACTCACAGACTCGCAAGACGCCTGCCGACTCTTCCTTCAGGGAGTTCTACCGGCAGGGGTCCTTCGCATATTAGGACCAAGCCTCCAAATGGACCACGGGATAACCTGGTGTCCCGCGCACACCGGAGTCGAAGGCAACGATCGGGCGGATCGTCTGGCTCGAGGTATAACAGGCCGAGCCGCGATACATACCGCTCGAACGGACGCCTCTCCGACACCCGGCAGCACACCGAGAGACATACTTGAGGCACAACGACTAGGAAGACGAACCAAAGCTCCACCTCACCCCAAGCTCAACAGGCGAGGGACTGGCGCCGAATACAGACAAACACCTACCCACACTTACTGCACACAATATTTCCTAACAAACACAGCGACAGATGTCCATCGTGCGACTCCACCCCGACACTAGAACACATCAATTACCAATGCACGCAGCGTCCGGCAGACGCCGTCTCGCCGCTACTTGACGATACACTACCCGCCGTATTCAAGAACACAGCTTAAGTTGAAGCCCATGCTTTACTTCATCTGGGGGACGCCTGGCGTGAATGTGCCCAGGACACTCATTGCGTTTCCTCCGGCGCGTTCACGACAGGCGTCTTATAATTCAAGTCAAGCATGGGCTTCAACTTAAGTTGCGTTCTTGAATACGGGCCTTAGCAATTGGTAGTGGGAGGCACGACTCTCCGAACTGGACTTGAGAAGCCAATTGGCGACCCTCGACCAGGCCCGGCGCGCCGCAATAGCCAGTGGGGCCCTGGAAGAGGGGCTTCACCCACAGTGACCAAGCACAATCTTAATTTAAATAAAGTTGTTTCTCTCTCTCTCTCCCAGCGAATTGCTGGAGCCATTTGTGCTGCCCAAGAACGCTTATAGCACAACGAAGTACGACGGCTTCTAAGAATGAAGAGAAGTGCTGTAGACCGAGGGGCATACCTAGTGCGGTGCGTAGTGCATCGGTGTCATGCATGACGACGCAGGCATCGTTCAGCTCTCACCAAAGACAAGCACGGCGGCGAATGATTAGAAGCATAAGGCCAACTTCTCGCCAACGAGAAATAGCGGCCAGGACCCAGATGTTTAGAGCTACACGTTCCCTGTTGTGTGCAACCTGTGTGATCGCTTGAAAGGAAACTACATGAGATAACTCCGGAGAGTTACGCATTTGATAGCGGTGATTTTTCGGAATAACCCGATGCATGACTGTGCTCAAGGCACCTCGCACGTATCCAGTTTCTCTGCTCCAGAAAACTGCGGGAACGATTTAGTACTAGCACGCTGTCGGTTGGGTGCATGCTTCCGTATGCGTTGCATAAATCTAATATAATGTATTGTTTCAGTGAACATTATTTGATGCATCCTAATTTACTCAGTAGATACTAAACATAGGCACTATACTGTTTACGCTTTTTGTAATCTCTGGTGTCCATTGTTTTTTTCAGAGAGGTGTTGATTTCCACGTACGATGTTTGTGTGTACTTTGGCTATTATTAAATTTCCATACCTATTTAATAAAGTTCCTTGTCTGTCTGTCATACCAGGCAGCTCAATGTTCTGATGATAAATTATTTGTTTGCTATTTCAAAAACGTTGCCGCGGTGAAAATACCTTCTTCTTTGTCATCACTCTATTAACTAATATCCATGTGGTACTTGATAGCCTATGATAATTTAATGTACTCAATATTGGGGCGCCACACATTTAGATGACGTGAAGAAGACCCATTAATGTTTACAGGATGCAGCGGTTCTGCCGTAGTGTTATTAAATATAAATGTTATTTTTTTTTATATAGCGACAGCAGGATATAGTTTTGTTTGTTTCTGCATATCTAGTATTTAGTTGTTGCTGACATGAGTTCACTTGACTGTTTTATTTTTTCGTAATCTTTCTGTCAACAAAATTCTAGGCAAGGACTCCTACATCGTAGTTCTATCGGCAGACGCTTCTCGTATATTATTATTATTAGTCATCATCATCACCAACAGCCTATTTTTATGTCCACTGCAGGACGAAGGCCTCTACCTGCGATCTCCAATTGCCCCTGTCTTGCGCTAACTGATTGCATGCAATAGGCTCAAGGAAATAAAAAGCGAAGCGTTCTTTATATGTCTGCAACATAACAATGTTCGGTAGTTCGTTTGTGTGTTATTCAGTAAAGACGAAATAAATCTGGGCGCACTATTTTTGCGTGAGCTTATGCGTTCGATGCAACCGAAAGGTATTGCGCGCTGCGCGCTGCCAACAACAACTAGACTTTTTACAAGCCTCCATACTGCCCGCTTGACATCACGCACTTAGTGCGATAGAGTTAGCCGCCACCGGCGGAGCTGCGTGTTTTCTTCGTGCGTTGTGGCTGGATTGTATTGAGCAATACCACAAACCGCAGTGGTAGTAGCTAGTGGGGTGATTAAGGAATTTCAAATACAGAGAATAAAGAGGCAGGGTTGGTTGAAAGAAAAATAAAAAGCTAATTATTTATACAAAGAATATTTCAGCGGTTGCTCAGCTCACATATTACACACACGCACTTGAAACTTCACAGTCACCTAAATAAATTTTATTATTGCGATAGCAATTATATGGACACTCCAAAGCAGATTTCTGCCGTCGGCGTCGCCGTCG
Source organism: Dermacentor silvarum (assembly GCF_013339745.2). Classification (NCBI taxonomy): domain Eukaryota; kingdom Metazoa; phylum Arthropoda; class Arachnida; order Ixodida; family Ixodidae; genus Dermacentor; species Dermacentor silvarum. The sequence goes on from NC_051157.2 coordinate 147,587,138, forward strand.
TCGTCGTCGCCGTCGCCGTGAGGTTCTGTATGACGTCAATGGAGATGAAATCGTCGCCGCGCGCCGCCAAACGCTGTATGTGCGTTTGAAAGGGCGCGAGGGACGCGCGCTTTCACGGGGAGTGAACGCACGGCGGAGAACAAACGCGCGTTCTGTGCCGTGCTCCCTTGAGGGCTGCAGAAGTAGGCGTCTCTTTCCTCCTTTACAATCACCATATATGTAGATCAAACGCGCCTTCTTCTGACGCACGAAAGGCCGTGGCCGGGGGGGGAGGGGAGGGGGAGGCAAGGGAGCGGACGTTTAGCTGCGGCACCAAGTGCCTATTTATATCAGAGGCTCCGTCAACAGTCACCTACGCCGCACGCATTTTGTGCGAACGCGGGCAAAACGCCGATGGCGTCGACAACAGTTCTGCGTGTTGCCGGTGCTGCTGCATGTCCAAGTTTATACAGCTGATAAAGCTACTATCATTACTCCGTATAGCTCTCTACAAATTTGCTATCGCAATTGATGCTTCGCCTTTCAGGCGAAACTGCGACAACTTTTTTTACAACACGATATCTGTCACGTATACAACAGAATTGGGCCACGTTCACCTGATATTTCAGAATCAATAATAAGGACTTGTTCTCCATGACAGGAAATGAATACGCCGGAAGTTTCAGTGAACACTTTCTAAAATTCTTAAAAATTGCCTGTGGCAGATACCACAAGTCTAGTCCTTGAGCTAATCTACGCGAACGGGCGAACATTACTTACACGATAAATTTGAATGCATAATCGACTAATTATCAAAGGTGCACTAATTGAGTTTTTAACGAATTACCTCATGGCACATAGTGCATAACAGTTTGGTGGAGGTGCGGGGTACACCTCGTAACGCCGGAGCCTACGCTGCTGCAACTACGCCGAAGCCGTCGACTTGCCGGATATTCGCCACCTGACATGACATCTGACATGCATGAAGAAGCCTGCCAGATTCCTCAAGACTCTTACTCCTCTCCGAGGCCAACGCCTGGTGTTTTGTGGATGTACTGCTACCACGTACCACTCACTTTCGGAGGAAAAGCCAGAGCAGACGTCGACGAGCGGCTCAAGAACTACCGAAGGGTGAGCCAGTCTAACAGTTGGGACTGAATCGCACAACTGTCCAATGTTGTGTGTTCCGTTACCGACACAGCGCTCGTCTGGTACGAGAGCCATGAAGACATGCGCACTTCATGGGAGCTTTTCGGCCTGGAGCTCAAAGCGTGTTTTGGAGACTGCAGTGCAAAAAAGAAACGCGCTGAACAGACGCTTTCGTAAAGGGCTCAGGTTCCCGACGAGATCTATACTACTTGCATTGAAGAAGTGTTAAAATTGCGCCAGATAGTCAACTCTTGATTCTCCGAAGATGATAAAATTGGACATACGTTGAAAGGAGTAGCTGAAGACGTTTACAATTTTTTTGATCGGCAAAGAAAGTTTGGGTTTCGTGTTTGACGTCATTCGGCACTGCAGAAGTTTTGAGACGCTGAAGAGGCAAGGTAAGACACTGAAGTTTGGTCGCTTAGCTAACATCACAATGGTGGCGAGTTTAGATACGAGCCCGTGTATTGCCCTTCCGTCAACCATCCGGCAGACTGTTCGCAAGGAGTTGTTCCACCGAGAAGAGAGGTGCCGCGGCATACCCGGCATCAATGCTGCGTACTCACCACACGAGATTACAAACACAGCCGATTCAATCGCGCGGCAGTCGACGGTTCGCGCAGCGACTGTTGAGTAGAGATCTACCCTCAGACGAGAGGAACCAGGAGCTATCAAGATTCTGACTACGACCAACGCCCTCACCGAACGCACTCCTACCGCCGGCCGATGCCAACCCATGATGAATGTGAGCCACTTGCTGGCTATGCGGTCGACACCAACCTGCCTGACTGCATTCAGGAGCATCGACACTTTCTACCTCTGCCGATGTGTTTCCGATGAGGTGTCGCGGGTCATATAGCGAGGTTTTGCAATCAACGTCCAACAACGTGCAATGGTCGATCCAGGTTTTCAACAAGGACCACATTTTTCACGAGAACACCTCAACTGCCGTACAAATCTTGGCCAGCTGGCGCTCCCCCCGGCAATAATTACTTGCAGGGTAGCTTCCGCAGTCGCTCAGCGGCGTCTGACATGACTTTGGTGCCACCAACACTTCTCGTGAACCGCGTTTGCCTCAATCTCCATCACCACTGCGACGCTCCGCCTCACCTTCGCCACCGGAAAACTAGCTGGCACCGCCGATGGTGGTGAGGTCTCTCGACACTCGCTATCGACAGAAATGACCCTTTAGTTTTATTGCGATAGCAATTATATGGACACTCAAAAGCAGATTTCTGCCGTCGCCGTCGCCGTGAGGTTCCGTATGACGTCAATGGAGATGAAATCGTCGCCGCGCGCTGAACGCTGTATGTGCGAGTGAAAGGGCGCGAGGGAACCGTGACGCAGCAACCACATGGTTTCGTCGTTCTTGCAGCCAAACGGGCCACACGTCCCTGGAGACCTTCTTACTCCCCACACTCTGGCTGCGCATGCGCCGTCGATACCAGGACAGCACGACGGTGCAAACGCGCCTCGAGTGGCTGTGTTATTGCAACTGCAATAATAAAGGCACTCAAGTCCTGCGCCATGTATAGCGTCATTCGTAAACTGCGATTTAGCCATAGTAGGTTCGAATAGGCTATTTTTCTTTGCAGCTGGATGTGTCACATGAAACACTTGTGCGGTTTCACTCCTTTTTACAGCGGTATATTGCAGTAGCAGCCTGAACCAATGCTGCCTCAGTGTTCAGAGAACAGGGATCGGCTTTGTCTCCTCACGGGTATGCGAAATATTCAACGTACTGCTGTTCAAGTGCATTGTGCATACAAAGCACGATGTGTCCTATGAAAAAAAAACGCAATAAAGACCGGTTGAGTGCTGTGCATGTTAGCTTGCTACCCTGTAATTTCATTTTGCGAAACGTGAAATGAAGCTAGCCATCTATGCTGAAATGCCGATGATCTCACTGCTTATTACTCTGTGTTGTGCTTCAAGCTTTCTAGGTGAGTAGAAACACTCTGCTATAGTGCGAAGTGACAAGCATTACCAGTACTAATATTTTAATTAATTGGTATAATATAAATTCGCAGAGATTACCAACTATTACCTAATAAACGCCACAATCTTTCTTGATCTCCTTCTTGTTCTGTGTGCTTATGTTTGAGGATCGGCGGGCTACTGATTTGCGGCGTGTATTTAGGAGAGAGCAGAAAGAATTATCTCGTGTCCAACTGTGTTTTCCGTTTTTTTAACACTTCAAAAGGTGAAAAAATGGTCGTCGGCTTGACCTCAAGCAGTCAGCTAAGACAACATCAATAGCAAGAACGATACGGTGCGCTTGGAGAAGCGGTCTATTACGTGGGTCTTGCAGGACCTTAAACATATCCCCATCACATGAAAGTCTCGTAAAGTTGTAATTTCATAGAAAAAGCAAATTATATGGGAACCTGAATTAGCTGACGTCATACGTGTACGCTTATATAGAGGCTCATGCTGAGACCTTATTATAGGAGAATGAATGCGAATCTACAAATGCCGGCCGCGCTGTTGGAGAAAACGCTTGCACTTTATAGCGACACCAAATTACATGCACGCAAGAGGAACTTCGCGCTCAACATGCCAAGGGGGGGGGGGGGGGGGGGGGCAATTCCTTTAGCCATTGGTGATGCCGAAGCTCTCGAATTACGCAACTAGTTACGACGGCTTCAACGAACGAATAAAAGTACTGTAGACCGAAGGACAAGAGGGGCAGACCTTGTGCGGGGCAGCTGGAACCGCAAGTAGCTGTTTCGAGGAGCCGGGTGGCGGTACCATGCTTGACAACGCTGACGCTGTTGAGCTCTCACCAAAGACCAACACGCCGGCGAATGCATCAGAGGCATGAGGTCTAGATGCCGCGGATGGACACGAATGGTTCAAGCAGTTTTTTTTTTTGTATAAGTGAGCACGTACCATGTTGTGTGCAACGTGTGGGGCCGTTTGATAAGGAACATGGAAGAGGTACCTCCAGAGAGTTATGCAATTGATAGCGACAATGTTTCTCATTAAGCGGGTGGAGTGGCGGCGCTGAAAGCACGTGGCACGTGTCCCTGTGCTCTGTTCATGAACCCCATTCTTAAAGCACTAACGAGCACTGTTAACTAGCTTCCAAATAATTGGACAATTAATACCAGCGCTCTCTGTATTTAGCCTGTGTTCGCAAATACATCGCGTACATCTACTCAAATTATTGTGCACTGACGTTTAAATGGTGCAACCTAATTTCCTCTCAGTAATACATACACAGACAGGGGTAATTGGAGATCACAGGGAGAGGCCTTCGTCCTGCAGTGTAAACAATATAGGCTAATTATGATGATGATCATTATGAATACATACACACTATAATAGACACTATAATACTTACACCCTTTTAGTTCTTTTTGTTCCTTGAGACAGCTGTTCATTGCCAATTACATTTTGTTACATTTTGCTGTTATTGATGTTATCGCACAAGACATCACATTGTTCCATTGATAAATAATTTGTTCATTATTTCAACAAGTTTTTGCGGTCAAAATACCTCTTTTTTTTCCCCGTTCTCCGTTCTACTGTCTGCTATGTGGTACTTGAATTATTTCATTTCAGAGTACTCAGTATAGGAACATCACGCATACCGGTCACACAAACAAGATCCTCTATATTTCACAACATGCAGCAGATTTCCCATACTGTACCATGTATAAACAATATCTAATAATATCTAGTTCTTTAAAACAGGCAGCGAACGTTCTTGTTTTTAGCACATCTAGTAGTAAGTTGTTGCTGACATCAACTCACTGGACTGATTCATTTTTCAGGCAATCTTTCCGTCCCAAAATATGACTTCAAGTTGTCGATTATCATGTGATTCTGTTAGCCGATGCTGCAATATCATATCTGCATGCCCATACTGCTTTCAGGAAAACGAAATGCAGAAGCTTCATTTTTGTCTGGTGCAACATAACGATGTTCTCTAGTTTGTTTTTGTATGAAATCGTTTTGTATGAATGTATGCGTCCGACGCAAGTGACAGCTTGCATGCGCTATACGCATGGTCACCCTAATCAAGGCCTGTGGTGATCCTGAGACTGGCATCTGCCGTAGCGGAAGATGGAGGTGTCGTCACTCTTAGCGGACGGAGAACGAGCATATTCGTGCTCCCTAGCCTATGCCGGTTCACTCAGCGATGTGGTTCTTCAGTCTGACGCACCGAAGGCACTGCCAATTCTTTGTCCGTTCGGCATACGATGTAAACACTGCTTTTTTTTTTCTTAAATGCGAAGTGTGTCAACATTATCATACTCACAGATGCGTGCATGATATATGACATGTGCGCATCACATGCGTATCCTGTGTGATATATGCGCATATGCGCCACCGAGTGTGACCAACAGTCTAGGGGAATAGTAACGTATCGATATTCGCACGAAGCCGTGCCCCAGCTTCCAATGTGCACACCGAAAGAACTCTAGTTGCCCATTTTAAATCGCTCAGGCCATTAATAAAATATGAAAACAGTTTCCTTTGTCCTAATTATTTGGTCCTTAATTTGAACTTGTTGGTAGCTAGATCTTGTTGGCTCCGCTAGGTCTAGACAGAGAGAGAGATTTCATTGAAAGATAGCAGGAGAGGTCGGCCTGAGCTAGTCTGCTCAAACCTGCTACTATGCACATGGGTAAGAGGGGAAGGGGGACAAAAAGTCACAAGCCTGCGCGGCACACGCAACACAGTCACAGCGTAAACTGTTGGAGCGGCTCAAGAGTAGCTTCAATTTCGGCATTAGGCACACCAGGGTTTTCGCGACAAAGTGTCTTCGCCTCGCTTTGACGAGAACTATCTGAATTGCCCGTGCGGCGTCGACGGCGAGCTGCGGCATGTTTTCATCTCTGCACAGCAGTCATGCTGAGCCCGATGATGCCTGGTTGCAGCCGCGCACGTAGCTCTGCGATTCGCTTCTTCAGCAGCGGTTCGTACCTTGCGGGGAGACGCCATAGCGTGTACCGAAGAGGTATCCAGAATACGTGGCGCACATCTCACATCGGAATCGCGTTGATTGCGCGCCTCGTCTGAATCGCACCTCGTCGTCTGCGCCTGCGCACGCTGCGTTTGCAGGCGCCTTAACTAGATGGCGCCACCATACTGACAGAGGCTCGGGTAGCCTGCGCCTGTGGGCCCGCCTAGGGAGCGTTTATAGGGCATTTTTCCGCTGCCCGATAGCAAGCGCTTTCGTGCCTCAGTGGTAGAGTATCTGGCTCCCACGCAGCGGGCGCGGGTTCGATCCCAGCGCGAACCGGGTACTTTTTTAGCATTTCCGGCGATAGCGGTTACGGTCCCCAACGACGATAGCGGAGGCGGCGGTGGCGGACACCATCGCGAACCGAAACGGCTATTGGAATGAGCCAATAACCGCTTACCCTGTAAAAGACGGGATGAGTGGTGATGACGGCCAATTAGAGAGAAGGATGCTAGATGTACGATCTTCCAGCACTGCTAACGGCACGGGGCTACATCGATCTTGTGGAAATGCTAGAGAACATCCATCAATGAAAATAGTTGGGTATCTTTTCAAGTGACCACTGACGCAAGGCAAGGTCTCTGCTAGACCTAAACTCGGTTGACCGGCATCACCTGAAACGTGATGTTGGTGATTCAGGGAGCAGAAGCTAGCGCATTTAGACATTTAAAGCTTCTTTCAAATCACTTGGAACACGTCTAAACACATAGACAAATTGAGTCGCTGCTGTAATCGAGTTGTCTGTGCAACATTTGCAATCAGCTGCCTATAGCACCGAAAGCGGTTGAATAACAGTCGGCATTTAGCTTTTTAGTGGCACGAGCGTCGAGTGACACTCTTATTTCTTGGGCAGCACTTCCGGTTTACCTCCTGAGACGAGCGGGGATGAAATTCAACATAAATCAGAAAAAATATTAAAAAATATGATCATCAACCTATATTTATGTCTACTCGCAGGAAGAAAGGCCTCTCCCTGCGATCTCCAATTACCCCCGTCTAGCGCTTGGAAATTTTATAACTTCATCACTCCACCTAGTTTTCTGCTGTCCTCGACTGCTCTTCCCTTCTCTTGGTATTCAATCTGTAACTCTAATGGTCCAGCGGTTATCCATCCTACGCACAACATGGCCTGCCCAGCTCCATTTTCTCTGTTAATATCAATTATAATATCTGCTATCCCGGTTTGCTCTCTGATCCACGCCACTCTCTTTGTGTCTCTTAACGTTAGGTCTAACATTTTTCGTTCCAATGCTCTTTGTGCAGTCCTTAACTTGTTCTCGAGATTCTTTGTTAACCTCCAAGTTTCTACCCCATATGTTAGCACAGGTAGAATGCAATGATTGTACACTTTTCTTTTCAACGACAGTGGTAAGCTCCCAGTCAGGATTTGGTAATGCCTGCCGTATGCACTCCAGCCCAATTTTATTCTTCTGTAAATTTCTTTCTCATGATCTGGCTCCCCTGTGAGCAATTGACCTAGATAAAGGTATTCCGTTACAGACTCTAGATGCTGACGGGCGATCCTGAATTCTTGTTCTCTTGCCAAGCTATTGAACATTATCTTTCTCTTCTGCATATTCATCTTCAACCCCACCCTTACACTTTCTCGGTTAAGGTCTTTAACGATATGCTGTAATTCGTTCCCATTGTTGCTGAATAGGACAATGACATCTGCGACCCGAAGGTTGCTGAGATATTCGCCGTTGATCCTCACTACTAAGCCTTACAATTCCTAATTACAAATAATTAGCTGAGACGAAATTCAAAATAAATCAGAAAAAAATGAAAAAATTGTATTGTGCAAAATTCATGGGTTCCATTATAATTAGTATCAGAGCATAAGTTTCGTTACAAGTTGAGTTAGCGAACTATCTGGAATTATTATGATTAATTAGGTGAGCGCTGCACTTCCGGGTCACTTCCTCAGACGGGACGGAAGGCTATCGCCCTATGATGACGCATGGCTGTTGGTCGCATCGTTGCCGGCCTTGTATTATACTGCTTTTTCAGAAGCGCACCCTCACCTTTTCAAACGATACCCGACTCAAAGCTCCGTCAACATCATAGTCAAGGTGGAGGGCTGAGTGGCGCAGCCTCCAAAAATACGGAGAACAATCTGGGGCCATATAACGTAAAACTATTTCATCATGATCTTATTTCAATATCATGGAGTCAACTTGACGTAACCGCCGACGCATTCATCGTGCGGTGACCCGCAGCGTTGTTTTACCAGCCAAATTAAATGCTCTCCTCGTGTATAAGAAGCAAACTTTTGTTTGCTTTCAAAGCGAATATCTTTGCCTACTTATACAGATTTTCACCGTCTAATTGGCTGACAAGAGGCAAGAAGTGCACAGAAGTGGAGAGACATTCGCCGGAACCAATCTGGCTCAGTGAAAGTAGATAACCGGTTGAGGGAAGTAGTGCCGGTATTGCAATTGGTTCGCTTCTCCTTGCTCTGCTTGGAACGACTGGGCAAAAATCGAGGCTGCCAGCAGTGAGGGGTTAGAAATGCCCTAAAACGGGTAGTCAGCGAAGAAGAGTTGGCAGTTTTATGCCGTATGTACTTTTCGGTTGTTTCGGTAAATTTCGGCAGACACCATGTTGGGATGACTGTCGATTAGCATCGAAGCAATGACGCGACAAACCATAATCCCACAGCCGAAATGTGTCTTTTATGAGGCATGTACTGCTACCACCGGGGGAAAGAGGAGGCGGGGGGGGGGGGGGGGGGGGGGCTTCACGCTTCCATCGGGATACATTGCATCAGCTAGTGGTGCCGCAGCTAAGTCCGCACATGGCGCGTGCATAAATATACATTCAGACATGATTGTGTGAACATACACGACGCGGATTCGATAAAGTCCAGCACCAGGCAAACTTTGAAGTATTGTTACTTAGTTTGTTTTTTTTCTGTCGTTTAATGGTGGCACGTACCCAGTCGCTCATACCCAGCGACTAAAGTTGGTCTCGATGATGTTCATTTGAGAGCGGCGCTCTCCACAACGAATACACACGTCTACCCGACGTCTCATTGCAGTGAGGGTGAAGAACGCAAGCTTGTGATCAGACAGACGACATATTCAAATCCCAACAATAGCGGCGACTGCAGTCGTCGGCCATCGAATTAACTCAAGGCTCAAGTGCGCTCACTATTGATGCAGTACTAGTACTACAGTCTAGACTATAGTTGGTGGTGATGGTGTACCTATACAGCAGAGCACTTGTATCTCTCTCGGCGCGTCAACAATCTGATCACAGAAGCCTACTTTGAAATATATTTCTTAGCACTGTTCAAGAGCTTTCAGATATTGTAAACGCTTCTACAGCCGCGGCACAAGTTGATAACAGAAATAGTTCATTGAAATAAGACACCACAAAAAGTGGAACCACACGTAGCAATATATATTAATGAAATGTATTACCAGCGAACTTCTTTAGAACCTTGCATATAAACATTTTGCTGCTAGCGAAAATAAGCAGGAAATTAACTAGTAAGTATTATGCTAATGGGGTAGGCGGTGGCAGAGAAAAGAGTAGTAAATGGAAACTTGGAGACGCAGTAACAGATTTCAGATGTGAAGCTTTACTCAACTAGAAAGATGAGAAGTAATTTTTTAATACATATAAAAAGACAGCGCCCTGAAGCTGGAAGATAGCTCAGGGTCTTCGAGAACGCATAATTGCAGAATATTTTTTTTTACATCTGGACGATTGACTTGTGCATAGCGTGTAAAAATCATGCAGAAACAATAAAGATGTCATGGTGGAATGTCCGTGTATCAATACAGCAAATCCTTACGCCTACTCGAGACTGTAGTGTTAGGGACAGTAGGGTAACCTAGTTGATTGTGCGGTGATCGGTAGAAGATTGGTGGATGCAGAGAAAGAGAAAACGTGCAATGAAGCGAACTACTAACATTTCTGAATATAATTTCTGGGGTTTGGCGTGCCAGAACACGATGTGATTATGAGTCACGCCATAGTGACTCATATTAATTTCGATCACCTGCGGTTTTTCGAACCTGCAGCCAACGCATGATACACGAGGCTTCTTTCATTCTTCCGTCACAGAATGCATCTGCCGCGGTCTAGATCGAACCGGTAGTCTCGTGCTCAGCAGGGCAATCCATTACGAATGACGCAGCTTAGTGCATAAAAAATCAAACATCTAGTTACAGTAGAAGCGGTAAAGATTATCAGTTCTGTCAAACTGCCATCACCCTTTTGAAAGACAGGGGGGGGGGGGGGTGAGGGGGAGGAGAGGTAAATAAATCATCATTATTTCAGCTGTAGCCGCCAATCATCATTGCAGCTGTAGTCATCATCATTGCAGCTGTAGCCGCCACGTGACGACCCTGACCGTGGTTGTTGTTTTAAATGATGTCATGATAATATAGGTCGGTGTATATTCCATCATTCCTCTTTCAGCGGCATTCAGGATCAGGACATGCCACACAACTGGCTATGGATGCGTGCCGTTCAACCAATGCCCTCCACGGTATTGGGCGCCTCGCTCTGGCTGCGGGTGTGGCTCTATTTGCTGCAACCTTGGTAAGATGCATCAATATTCGCGAATCCCTGACACCTAAAGCCGTTACCTCAGCAGAGTTTGTTACAAGTAGTACATTTTACCTCTGCATTTTTAGTACATAAAACTTCGACCGTGTACAGGGTGTCCCAGCTATCATGCAGCACGATTTAAAAAAAGAGGAACGGCGTTACACGGAGCAAACCTAGTGCGTATTGTTACCAGTACAGTGGAGTAGCCGCCAGTAATTTTTTTTTGTTACTGAGATTGAATTAGGTAATTGTAATTAATTATATAACTCGATAAGTACTGTCCTAATTATCGAAGTGTCAACGAGAAAGTTGTAGAGCAACATGAAAAACTCCCGATAAAGCGTTCTGTGCTCAATACGTGCTACATAAATGTGTTTTTCGAAGTGTGAATCAAGCCCGCGAATACACGCAGAATTGCCGCGCGACTGGCCGCTCGAGGCAATTCTACGACACCACCCTTCCTTCCCCCTCGCCCCAGCTCACGATCAAACGAAACGAACACCAACACCTTGCCATTTCCAACCGGTTGCAGGCTAATGCCTTGAGCAGAGTTCTTTTTCGTAACCGCTGGTGCCACGGCGTGCGGGAGTGTAGTTTGATTTCTCATTTGAGTTATTCATTTAACCACATGGTTTATGAGGAGTTACCATGAGGAACCAACATGAGAAGCCGCTCTTTGTATGTTTCGGGCGAAGAGGGTAAACCGGGGAAAATATAATTACACCGGGCATAGCGCGCTGACAATAACTGAATGTGATATTTAGGAAGCAATAACAATTTTGCTATCGGGAGTCGCCCATTGAATTCAAGTGAGTGAGTCAACTTTAATAAGTATCCGGCAAATTTATGGCCTGGGTCTAGGCCGCGCCGGGGGCAGCAGAGAGACCCTGTCTCTCGGTAGCTTCCCGGGCTTCCTGGATGGCCCAAAGTTGGTCCTGAAGATCAGAGCTAGTCAGTGCGGTTCTCCACCGCACCCTTAGTTCATCCGGGGGGACTGCAATTCTCCTCTGAACTATTTCACAATCCCAGAGCATGTGTTCTAGGGTGGCTACTCTATCATTACAAAACTTACATTTGGCCTCAGGGTATAAATCTGGAAACATGCAGTTAAGATGTACCGGGTTCGTGTAGGTTCTAATTTGAAATCGCCTCCAGTCAACCGCCTGAGACCTGTTTAATTTTGGGTTAGGAGGTGGATATATGCACCTCGACTTTCTGTAGAATTGGGTAATGTCACTGAATGAGAAAAGTCTAGCCCTATCCATCCGTTCCATCTCCTCCTCGGCCAGAGCCCCCCCTAGTCGGGCGCGGTTAGTGAGTCCTCGCGCAACACGATGGGCAGACTCGTTAAGGTTTGGGTTGGCGGTGTATTCGCAGTCTATATGGGCTGGAAACCAGATGATTTCCTTGTCGTAATATTCCTCAGATGATATAAGTTTGGTTTCACTGTTTAGAATTTTTGCAGCTTCAACTGATATCCGTCCTCTGGCATAATTTCGTATAGCCGATTGAGAGTCGCTAATAATGTATCTATATTTGGGAGAAGCGATAGCCAGAGCGATGGCAACCTCCTCCGCAACCTCAGAGACACTGGTTTTGATTGAACACGTGCGTACGCTTTCTTGCTTTGTATTAATTGCTACTGCTGTAAATGCTGGGTGATTTGAATATTCCGCGGCGTCCACGAACAGCGCTTCCTCATCATTGCCATAGGCTTTGAGTAGAGTTTTAGCTCTGCTCGTTCTCCTGCGCTGATTAAATTCCCGGTGCATATTTTTCGGTAAATTGTGGATTTTAATCCTGCTCCTGATCTCTCTGGTCAACGTAACCTTCGGTCCTTGCTGGTTATGGTAATTTATTCGTAATTTGTCGAGTACACTTCTGCCAGTCCGGCTGCTGGCGAGTCTTTCCAGCAGAGCTATCTGCTGAGCTTCGATCAATTCTTCTAAGGTGTTATGCATGCCCAGCTGCATTAATCTCTCTGTACTGGTGCTGTCGGGCAAGCCTAGGGCCTGCTTAAAAGCTTTCCTTATGAGCGTATTGATTTTGTCCTTTTCTGCCTTGTACCAGTTAAGGTACGCAGCTACGTAAATGATGTGGCTTATCACAAAAGATTGAATGAGCCTAACAATGCTAGCCTCTTTCATTCCCTGATACTTGTTCGTGATTCTCCTAATCAGCCTAATAGCGTTAGTGACCTTGGTCCCGAGCTTTCTAAGGGTTTCGCCGTTAGTTCCTTTAGACTCAATATTGAGTCCCAGGACCCCAATTTGTTCAACGATGGGCATGGCCCCGCCATTCTTTGTACGAATGTGTATCTCTTCGTACTCTCTCTCTTTGATGTACCCCTTGTGCGGCCTGCCCTTGAGGGTGGGTCTGTAAAGGAGAAGCTCTGATTTCTCTGGGGAGCATTCAAGCCCCGTGCCTGTAAGGTACTCCTCTACTTTACATACCGCTTCCTGTAATTTCTGTTCTATCTCTCCATCACTGCCTTGCGAGATCCATATGGTAATGTCATCCGCGTACAAGGAATGATTGATTCCTTCGATGTCTTCGAGCTTTTCCGGCAATCCTATCATAATGAGGTTAAAGAGCATGGGAGATATCACGGAGCCCTGAGGCGTACCCGAACTGCCCATGTCCCTCACCTCTGACTTGAGTTACCCCATCGTGAGGGTAGCCTTCCTATTCGTTAGGAAGTCTCGGATGTAATTGTACGCCCTTTCTCCGAGGTTTAGATGGCTGACCTGACTGAGTATCGCCGAATGTGCTGCTTTGTCGAATGCTTTCTTGAGATCCAACCCTAATATAGCTCTGGTGGACCTCGTTTTACTGTGTAGTATTTGATGCTTGATTTGCAGCATAACGTCCTGAGTAGAAAGACCAGCCCGAAAGCCCAACATAGTATTTGGATATATTTCGTTTTCTTCCAGGTAATTGTTTACTCTTATAAGGAATGCGTGCTCCATAAGCTTTCCTGCGCAAGAGGTGAGAGATATGGGCCGCAGATTTGAAATATTAATTGGTTTGCCAGGTTTTCGAATAAGTATGACCTGGGCTTCCTTCCACTGTTGTGGTATAGAGCCCTTCGTCCAGCATTCGTTTATGTATATCGTGATATTCTCTATTGCCTGATCATCCAGGTTTTTTAGCATCTTGTTATTAATCCTATCTGGTCCCGGGGCAGATGTCGTATTGAGTTTTTGCAGCACTGCTCTAATCTCTTGTCTAGTCCTCATCCAAGGACACATTAGGGTTTCCTTTATATCGCCTATGCTCGACTATTGGGTTGGAGGGAAGGTATGTAGCGCTTGCCTCGGCGATGAGTTCATCTTCCTTCCCTTTGTGTCCGTGCAAAAGTTTTCGCAAGTTATGTTTTTGAGATAGTTTTTGATTGTCTGGATCTAACGGGTATTTGAGTATACGCCACGTCTGGCCAGCAAAAATCTGACCATCCATAGCATTGCAGAACTCATCCCATTGTTGTTTGCATAACTGTTTGCTATGCTCTTCAATCTTTTTGTTTAACTCAGCTATTCGCTTACGTAGACTCCTATTGTACTTTTGTTTACGCCATCTATGTTGTAAAGACTGTTTCGCCTCCCACATATGTGCGAGCCGACTATCAATCTTCTCTACCGGTTGGTCCGGCGTGGTAGTGTGAGTGGCTACGCTTACGTCTTTGATGACGTCTCTAGCCCATTCTATGTTTTCGATCGGCTCTTGCTTCCTGTCGTCTCTTATTTTGCGAAACTTATCCCAGTCGATCCATTTAACGGCTTTATTATTTTCGGCATCTACGGTTTCTTCGATCTTGATTTCTTTAATTAATTCAAATGCTGAGAACTTTTATTCATAATGAAATTTAGTTAACTACTTCATTAGTACACAAAATTAATTCTATTGACGCAAGCGACTAATCACCGAGCATGGTAGATCGAATAATCGTATATTGTAAAAAGCTTTAAAGGGCCCCTAAACGACCTCAGATATTTTTTGAACATTGCAAGTAAACAGGCGCATCGAGTTCAAATTGCCGTCACGATCAACGATGCCAAACGCTGCAGCGCTACGCGCCGCGGGCGTGCCACAAAACCAAAAAAAACAATGCCGTCCTCCTCCCCTCGCCTTTCCGGTAACCCCAGCGGTCGTCATGATGTCAGCAGGGGGATTCTGGTGATGTCAACGGCGGAAACAATGTCCATTGGTCGAACAAGAACCTACGATTTCCGGTTTGTCTGCTAGCAGGTACGCGCGCTTCCTTCTCGTCCACGCCGTGTTGCTCGCTTGTTCGCGCTTGCGCATCGGTAATTACAGCCCGAAACACAAGTGCCAAATCGCTCGTGTTCCAACACAGTCATGCTTAGTGGTCTCATTAGCTGCGCGAACAGAGTGCGACAGTGTTGGCCTTTCCAGACGTGCGCGCCACACAGGGTCTACAGCGGCACGCTTCGCATAACACGCGCCGGCACCGCAACAACAGCGGGTAGCCGTGAAGCGCCGAGTTTACGTCCACGTTACCGGCACGCTAACTCGCCGCACGCCGTTTGCCATTCGCGGGCCGCCGTTCGACAGCGGTTTTGCTCGCGAGCGGCGAGATTTCCTTGCGTACGTAGAGAGGATGAGACCGGGACTCATTTGTGCGGCAGCCTCACCGCCGCTGATCGCTCGACGGCGCCGACATCGTCGCTAGGCCTTTTCCGGTTCCCTTCAAAGCTAAAGCGGACGACGCCTCGAAATGAATTACCGACGCTCACAAGCCGCAATATTTTATTATCGTTGTTATCGCTCTTCGCAATAATTATACACAAAAAAGAAAAATACGCTGATATTAGTGGCGCCGTCGGCTACGATGCGAGCACAGCCGAGCCGGTCGTCTCCCGTCGGTAGCCGAACGTTGGGTAGCCGTGCACTCAGCTGCAGCCGATGTTTTCGTTGCCGGTGGCAGAGGCGCGCAGCTTCGCGGCCGTCGATAGGCCTGTTGATCGTGCAGCGGGCGGGGCCCCGGCCGAACTGTCGTCTACTTTGGACACCTCTCGCGCGGCAGACTGGAGGCTGTATCGTCGTCCGCATATTTGCCGCTAGCATGGCTAGCGTGGACGTGGCTTAACCGGAAGTAGGCAGTGTTTTGAGAAGCGCGTTGGCGATGACGTATGTCACGTGACATTTGGAGCAGCAATCGGCGAGGAGGAGAGACCAGGCGTAGCGAAGGAAAGAGCGAAACGAGCGAGGGCCGTTTTTCGATCATCAAACGCGTGTAACTCCGCTATTACGGTACCATTTCGAAAAATTCTCGCGGCTACGTGTTCGTTGTCGACTCATGCACAACTGCAACACCACAACTAAATTTCGACCTCTGGGTGGTTTAGGGGCCCTTTAACAGCTTGGCCAATGTTAGCCGCCACACCTGTATAATTTCTTTCTTGAACTGCAGCATGTCTTTCTGGTCACAAAGTCAGCCAGCTAGGCATTTCTTTTTAGTATACCAAAAATACGTTAATACGATATTTTCTGAAGAGTATAATAATAACATATCTTTCGAATAATTAACATATCTTGACCACCTGAATAGCGCCTTAAAATTATATTATAGAAATTACAGCTACGTCGTCTTACCAATGTGAGTTCTTTTATAGATATCTCGTAAGCAATCTATTAGTAATACCTGGACAACGAAATGGTTCAGAAAGCCAGAGAACGGCAAGTCATATTAAAAATAAATATTCCTAACTATCAAACCTTTCTTTCTTTTTCGCCTTAGCTAACTCTTGTATTTCCGTACTGCGCAGGATCAATGAATGCCTGCTCTTTGGCGGGAGGAACATGCAGAGTACAGTGCACAACTAGAAGACTGACTGCCAAATGTCCTGGATTCAAGAAGTGCTGTGCCAATACGCGTCGCTAAGGAGCCTTTATTACAGCATGCAAGCGCGCCAAACGTAACTCCGTCCTTGTGCATAAAAACAGAATGAGGCATTCTCTTTACCCTTTTCTTCACACGAGCCTGAAATCAAGCATTCAATGCGCACATTCAATGAATGGCATTTTGACATTCGCTGTCAATGTATAGACTTCTTTCACGTCTTATCGGTTAGACTTCTACTTTACGCAGTCATCGCAACCTACGAAATGCAAATAAAACACTCCCATTTGATTACTAACCTACTGTTACGGAGCAGTGTGTATTTAAACAAAGAAGACTATTTCGCAACCGTAATGCTGGCCAACCTGATGTTCTACTTGCAACGCACGCTGAGGGTTTGGTTTGACGACCATGAAGACTGAGCTACGTGCAAACAGAAGCTGAAGGACTTGTTTGGCCGTCCATTCGGGCGAAAGAATGCCGCTAAAAAAGGCCTAGTGAATCGCGCGCAAACGACGATGGAATCATTCGTCGCTTATATCCAGGACGTGCTTGCTCCGTGCCGCAAGGCTGACCTGACCATCACATGTGCGGGTCTGACAAGTTGGAGCATGTTTTGAAGGGCATCGCTGACGATGCTTTCAACTTACTAATGTGTAAGAATTGTGCTACAGTAATAAGCGATATCATCAATGAGTGACAACGCTTTGAGCTGGCAAAGAGCCGCCGCATTGCAACGTCGTTTGCCCGCTTGCCGAACACAGCTGTGACTTCCTCATGCGAGGACAGCAAAATGCAGGGACCATCAACTTCAGAAGATGTGACTCGAATTGTTCGGCACGAAATTGAATCCATGTCACCTGTCACCCTTTTTCCACACGTCAATGTTCCCACCAGCTTGCCCGCGGTAACACTTTCCCAAGCAATAGTCCGCGAAGAACTCCAAAATCTCGGAGTTCATTCTGTCTATTCTATTGCTGCCTCACGGCTCTCTGATGCACCTTATCCTTCGCCTTGCCAGTGGTACCCTCCAGGCTATCAAAACACGGCTGAGTGGTGAACTGAAATGTTCGAAAGATCTGCTTTGCCTGCCGTCGAATCGGTCACATTGCCCGCCATTGACACAACCGTGTCGGCTCCTCACTTCCTCGACCGACCTATGGCTATTACCATTCCCGACTGAGCTCACGCCATTTTCAGCCTTTTGACCAGCAATCGCCTAATGCTGACGCTACTGCATGATGCTTGGAACAGTCCCTCACCGTCATTCCGCCGTCACCAGTACCGTTCGCCACCAGTTCGTCGGCCATCGTCCCTATCGCCTCAGGCTCGTCACCCGCCGTCCCCAATAAACCTCCGACGCTCTTTCCCAGAAAACTGACTGCTGCAGCTCCCGGAGGTGATGCTGCAATGACGACTCGACCTAAAAATCCTCCGCTCAATTTACCGACCAGACAAAACCTGATTGATGTTATAGTCGACGGCGTACAAATTCCGGCGTTGATCGACATTGGTGTGCAAGTTTCTATGGTGAATGCCCAATGGCACCGCCGCCCGAACAATGTCCTCACACCTGCCGCATCTCGAACTCTCCGCGTCGCCGATGGAGGAATGCCCACCGTGCTCGAAATGTGCACTTCTGGCGTCAGCATCACAGGGCACCTCAGCACTGTTTTGTTTGCGGGTTTGTAACAATGCCCTCAAGACATTATACTAGGATTAGACTTCTTGCCACCTCATTCCGCCCTCTGACTGCGCGTCTGATGGGATTCAGCTTCAACTGCCCGAGAGCTGCGACATTCCACAGGAGTTCCAACTACGCTTATGTTCCCTTGATGACATCCATCTGCCACCGCAAGCCACCAAGTAGACTAAGGCGGGGCAAAATGAGACACGGGCCAAAACGCAACATTTTGACTTTGCTGTCATCTATACCTAAGACAAAAAAGTTCTTTTTTGTGGTTCTTTATTTCATGAATAGGTGAGGGTACTTGACCATTCCTCTTGATAAAAAAGTTCGCGATTGTTCGAAGCGTTCGTGCGGGAAAAAGGCACGGTTGTTGTCAGTGAGCTTGTGACCCGCCAAGAAGAGTGAAATTCTGCTCGCTGAAATTTTCGGAGCCATGCATGAAGGTACTCCCGTGTCCATTCAGCAACGTATGTATTTATATTGTTGCTTTTTACCACTAGCTACATGCTACCAAACGTTTAGTTTTGTAAGTGTCGTTGGCTAAAGGGGAATTTTTTTTTCATTCGGGCATCTCAGAGGGGCAAAACGCCACAAAAAGGCGTTGAATCCGCTAAATAATTTCTTAGTAAGCGAATAATTTATTTACGCGCATTATATATTATATTTTCTTGTTTAGGATGTTGCCGACGTACATGAGAATATCATCCGCAGTTCGAAAGTGTGGTGTGTGGCCCTTTTCCCACCGCGATCCACCGGCGTAACAGGCGAGAATGGAAAACGACGAAGACACCAACGCTGGCATAGCCTCGTCGAGTAACGCCCTGAACAACGAGAAAATTATTCAGAGAGGCGTTACTTTGCATGAGATTTCTCCAGTGCCGAAATTAGGAAAGACCGAGGCAAGGAACTCTGAAGCTAGCACAGTTCTAATTTCATCGCTTCACAAAGCCAAGTTGCGCATGATGAAAGCCGTGAAACCCCTGCGCAGCTCTGCATCTAGAGGACAAGAAGAAGCGAAGAAGATTCGTGTGTACAGACCTAGCTTACATTCGTTGATTGAGCCAGTAAAGTGCAAACGCCCAAGAAAGTGCAATAGCGTAAAGAAAGACTGGCGGTGCTTAATCTGCAAGCACGTTGTGGAGCACCACAGCACCATTCTCTGCCGCGATTCAAAGCGTGTATTCTAAAAAGTGTGTTCATGAAGACTGCGTGGGTTCTCACGGTGTTAATTGCAAGTGCTTCTCTTGCAAGAACTGCACTACCTAATTTTTGAAGACGCCCTCGTTTTGCCCGACACAGCGTTTCATCTTGCCCCGCAGGTTCGGGCAAAATGAGACATTTGTGAAATTTTTTTTTTCTTAAAGTTTTGAAAAGCGGGAATTGGGAACAGTGGGGATTGGTATGTACCTCATATCTTGTATCCAAAAGCATGTTCCTATTTTGCTGTTTAATAGTACTAAATGGTTTTTTTTAATATTCACTATTTGGGGGGCCAATTTCTGTCGTGTTTTACGACGGAAATTCATGACAGAGACAGGAAAGACGAACGTAGAGAGCGTCTTTCCTGTCTTGGTCTCCTTTCGGCTGCAACACTTCTGTGCTCCTCGTTTGCAAGAAGATACACATCAGTGAAAAGGGGATGTGGATTTCGGCAAGCAAAGCATATTCATTTGCGGAGCCAGTTTAAACACCTGGGACCATTCTTGGATGACGACAGGTTGATCAGGGCCGAAGGTCCTGGCCACAGCAAATTTGAAAGCTGCGGAAGCCAAAATCTGGGCTTTCTAGCGAAGGACTCTCACTTTAGAGCACTCACTATCATTCAAGCTCGTATGAGTGCTCTTCATGGCGGCGTCAAACACCCTGACACAAATTTACGCACTATTTGGATATCACAGGCCAGACAACTAGTGAATAAAAGCATACGTCAATGCCTGGTGTTTCGGAGTATGTAAGCGAAACCAATGCAAGTGGAGACACCTACGCTATAGGAGGACTGTTTTAGAAGCGCTACGCCTTTCCCAGTGATAGGTGTTGACTTTGCTGAACCTCTATACTTCAAGCGAGCGGGTCAAGAGTGTGCCTATATTGGACTATTTACTTGCGCTGTCCCTCGGGTTGGAGTTGACCGAAGACATGACTACAGAAACGTTTCTCTGCGCCTTTAGGATATTCATTTCACGACGACGAATATGTAAGACGATATACATTGACAACGCAAGTACTTTTGTGAAGACGTCAAGAATACTTGGAAAGCTGTAGGAAATAGTTCGTAATGCACACATTATAGCCTCTTGGCTATTGGCAAAATCCAGTGGAAATTTAAGTGGCCGAGTGTTTTTTGGTGGGGCAGGTTCGATCAGAGACTTGTACATTCAGTCAAGAAAACCTCGAAGAAAATGTCTGATAGACGATAAGTTGGATATACACAGCTCCCACGCTGATACAAGAAGTCGAAGCCATGCTGAATTCACGTCCTTTGACCTTCGTCTACAAAGACGTCAACGAGCCCTACCCACTTTACCTAGGCAGCTTTGTAGTAGGTTGATGACTAACAGATGTCCCACCTTGCGAAACATCACTTAAAGCTAATAGTGTAGTTCAGCTAACAAGGTTGTGGCTAATACGAGAAGAAGACCTGAAAGCCTTTTGATACCACTGGCTAAAAGAGTATCTGAGTGAACTGAAAACTTAGCTGTGAATAAAGCGAAGCACACCGACTTGCTGAAAGCGGGCAATTTGGTTCTTATCGGTGACAAGCACCATCCTCGGCGTATTTGTAGTCATGGCATGAGTATGGGGCTTCTGCGTTGCCCAGCAGGCGCTGCAAACATGGTGCTAAAAAGCACCCTCAATTCAAAACTGGGTAGTACCAAGCTCGGTCGTCTGCTTCGGAAGGCCGGTTTACAATATGGACCCGCCACTTTCGGTTGTGTTGTACCACGGCATGCAGCGAATATCGGGCGCCGAACATTTTCTCAGGGGTGGCACACTGCGTAAAGGCAAGAAATTATGCAACACCGAATACGTGTACGCCGTTCAAGAAATAAGCGGGGAAGTTTTATCGCGGTGTAAATCGCAAGTGAAGCGAGTCACGTACGAAGTTGAACTTCAGGCAAGTTCAAGCAGGTTTGCACGATGCTAGGCAGGTTTGCACGCTCTAGGGCAGGTTTGCACGCTGCTAGATTCAGGCGCACAAACGCGAGCAAATGCTTGCTATAAATGAATTCACAGCAGCGATAAGCAGACAACATGTGTACGGAACTGCTCGAGCACACGACGGTACGCGCCGCGACGGCAGCGGTCTTTCAGCTTGCCGCGAAACAGCGGGCCTCCTGCAATATTTGTTGACTGCATGCCGCTAAACAAGTAGTCATGCCTGCGCTGTAGTAACGGCCCTCTGTCCCTTTAGCAACTGATAAATACTTGATGCAATGCATGCGCATATCAGCTCGCAGTAACGTACGTGCGAATCGCGCTGCAGCGCGAGCTCAGGCGCTGCTCGCTTGATGTAGCTTTTAATGACAGCGCTCGAACATCGATGTGCTGTAATCAATACTGCCTTGCTGCGCTGCCTCAACGTGCTGGCTTGAGGTCAAGGATGAGCACATTTAACTCTGAAACCTGTGCTGCTCGTAGTGGGGTAGTGAAGTTATCCAGCGCGCCCGACGCTCCGCTTCGTGAGGCCTTGAAGGAAAACGGTAGAATCTGATGTTGGGATTCAGGCCTTCTTGCTCGTGGCAGCTCACGACGCAGCAGTAACGACGGTGACGCTTTTTCGAGACTGAGCTAGGTCTCTCCGGATGAGCGTCGCCGATTCCTTACGCTTCCAGCATTCCGTCCCACGGCACACGGAGAGTCAGTTTTCGTTAAACTAGGCTGCGGCCTGCTGGCAGCGCGGTCGCGTGGTCTGTGAAAAGTGACGAGCCTTTTCGCTATCGGAACAGGACAGAAAAAAGTGCGAATCGACGCAAAACTCGGCCTCGAAACGTGCTTCGCCACAGCCAGGGTTCAGTACTACCCAAGCTGGTACTACCCAGATGACGTTTTTCGCCGCCACCAGGCGCCGCTACTATACCTCAAACTCCAGCGCAAGACGCCCATAAGAACTATATTATGGACATGACGGAAAGGGCCGCTCCTGTTTTCTAAACTTCCCATGTGGAACAGAAGCCAGCCGCCCTGTTTAGCTGCTCTAACCATTTGACATTGACTAACGCCATCTTCTGGGCGCGGGTGAATGCTGAACGACAATTCGTCATCATTACATCTGTTCATCACGAGCTACCTCACGCTCAAGCGCATGCGGCCGTTTGATTTCCTATTACAGCCAGCGTACTTTTCGGATGTGCCGTCTTTTCCTGGAACAAGACCGCGTGGCAACCGGTGGGCCCTGAATTCCACTGCAACTGCTAGTCCCGCAGTGTGGCCTCATGCACAGTCACAAGCTAGCCGATATGCCCCTGATGGGCGTGCCCTTCTGTCTCGCCTAAGCAGCCGGTTGGCCTCACGCATAGGAAACCTCTGCCAGCTTTACGAAGAGGCTATGATAGTCCAGTTCTCCCTGCCATCCCACCTGCCCTACCTCACGAGAGGCCACTCAGAGTGACGACTGACGTTGATGGGCTATCCAATACGTATACTCCTTCCTGTGCCCTACGTAGGCTACAGCCTTGAGTGGACGATGAGCTGACAAGCAGTCTCCTGATCTTCGGAGATGGCTCCGTCCTGGCCGGTTGCGGCTCTGCTGTAGTGGCATGCGTAGCACCAGCACTACACAAGCACCTTGTTTGTCAGCTCCCATTGCAAGCCCATTCCGTCCCCGGAGATATAACCGGTCTATACCTGGATGTACCTCCTCACTGAGCGCCTATTGATTCTGCCAGTACCTGCCTTCCGTCGAACGTTAGGCTGCTGTTAAATCAATTGCGTACCCTCCAGGTGAGTGTCCAAGTCATCTTTATTTACTAGTTCAATTTCCATATAGTGATTCTAGGGAATGAGGAGGCTCATGCCCCGGCTAAATGGGCATACTCCTCGGCTTACTTCAGCTGCACCGTGATGGCTTTCCACTTCACCAGGCGCACTCAGCAGCGGCTGCCATCTGCAACCCACCCTGACCCATGGGTCGTTGCTGCCTCCCTGTCTGGTACATGAGAGTAAGCTCACAAGGGGGCAGACCTCTCCTACGTCTTCGAATTGCTTGCTGCTGGACTACTGCCAGAAATATCAACAAGGGCCGAAGAACTTCCCTGGCCTGCTTAGCAAGCGGGGAATTAGAGAACTAGAGCCCCTCTTGTGATCGTACCCGGAACATTCTGCCCAGTGCTCGACGCCGTCCACCTCGTTCCGGTGCCTCGGTGTGCCTGCCGCCTTTGCTGCACACTTTCTGTTTTGCCAATGTCTTCAAAGCCTGGTCTTGAAGCTGCTCCTATGGTTGCCTGGCCATCGTGCTAAATTCCTGGGGCCCATCTCACCACTGCCATCCGCGAGACTACGCTGTGAACTGCCAATCTCTATTCTCTTCTTTTTCTTCTCGTCCCCTCCTCCCACCCTTATAAGCGTGCGCCTTGCTTCCAGCGGGGAAGGAGAAATAGCACCTCTTTTTTATATGTTGCCTTTCTCACTCCCTTTTTCAGTTGCCCGCCATACTTTCATGACGATGGTGCTTCCATCAACGCTGTGCGAAAGAAACACTTGTGAAATATAAAATTGGCATCCACCTGCATGAAGCTTTTAAACAGAACCGATACATGTTTCCTATAAAATAAAGTACAGCCAACAGTCACTTCATGGCTAAGCTCCCCATCCTTGTAATTCTTGATGCACTGATTTTTTTATTGCGATAGCAATTATATGGACACTCAAAAGCAGATTTCTGCCGTCGGCGTCGCCGTCGCCGTCGGCGTCGCCGTCGCCGTCGCCGTCGCCGTGAGGTTCCGTATGACGTCAATGGAGATGAAATCGTGGCCGCGCGCCGCCGAACGCTGTATGTGCGAGTGAAAGGGCGCGAGGGACGCGCTCTTTCACGGGGAGTGAACGCACGGCGGAGAACAAACGCGCGTTCTGCGCCGTGCTTCCTTAAGGGCTGCAGAAGTAGGCGTCTCTTTCCTCCTTTACAATCACCATATATGTAGAGCAAACGCGCCTTCTTCCGATGTGCGAGAGGCCGTGGGGGAGGGGGGGAAGGGGGAGGGAAGGGAGGCGACGTTTAGCTGCGGCACCAAGTGCCTATTTATATCAGAGGCTCCGGCAACAGTCACCAACGCCGCACGCATTTTGAGCGAACGCGGGCAAAATGCCGACGGCGTCGACAACAGTTCGGCGCGTTGCCGGTGCTGCTGCATGTCCAAGTTTATACAGCTGATAAAGCTAATATCATTACTCCGTATATCTCTCTACAAATTTGCTATCGCAATTGATGCTTCACCTTTCAGGTGAAACTGCGACAACTTTCTCCTTTACAATCACCATATATGTAGAGCAAACGCGCCTTCTTCAGACGCGCGAGAGGCCGTGGGGGAGGGGGAAGGAAGGGACGCGACGTTTAGCTGCGGCACCAAGTGCCTATTTATATGAGAGGCTCCAGCAACAGTCACCAACGCCGCACGCATTTTGAGCTAACGCGGGCAAAACGCCGATGGCGTCGACAACAGTTCTGCGTGTTGTTGCTAACAAAAGCCGCTCACCTTACTTCGTATGACATTGCTGTGTTGCTATCGCATTCATTGCTTCGCCCTTAGGGCGAAACTGTGACATTTTTTTACAAGACAAGCTGTGGCTTTTCCTTCACGGCCTGCTCCACTTACCGTCATCCATGGCCACTGCGCATTGCATCAGCTAGGCACGTCATGCGGAAAAGGAAGCTCTCGATACAATGCCCTGCCACCATACACGCAGACATATACGCAGGCACACACATAAATAACACAAATATGCGTGCGCACACGCACGCACGCACACACACACACAGAAACACGCAGACACTCACGCACACATGAACACCTACACATGGGTAGACGGCGTATAAAAAAGCCGGCTCATCCCACGCCCTGTGGGAATCAATGGTATGCGCAGCAGTGTGCGGGGAGCCTACCAACTTAACGAAACCACCATGAGGACACCAAGACGTAGGCTGCTCTTTAATGACCTACATGCCATCCTCAGGACTCCCTTTAGCTACACCTACGAGACCTTAAGGCCAAAGCCTTTTTCATGCTCATGACTATGACTTCGATCATCACCTTTAGCATTTTTCTTCACTTAGTACCACATCCGAACCCATTCCATTGGTTGTTGAGTGTTAATCTTTATTCGTGGAGTCACTCATTCTTGCTGAGTCGTGCTCATGACTATGACTTCGAGCAGCACCCTCTGGTGTCTTCTTCACATGGTACCCAGGTCCGAACCAATTTCAGTGGTTTTTGAGTGTTAATCATTTTTCGCTGAGTCATTGTAGTGTTTCCTTCACTTAGTACCACATCCGAACCCATTCAATTGGTTTTTGAGTATTAATATTTTTTCGCTGACTCATTGTCATTTTTGCTAAGACATGCTCATGACTATGACTTCTACCAGCATCCTTTAGTGTTTTCTTCACTTAGTACTCACGTCCGAATCCATTGCAGAGGTTTTTGAGTGTTGATGTTTTTTTGCTGAGTCATTGTCATTTTTGCTCAGTCATGCTCATGACTATGACTTCTACCTGTATGCCTGTAGTGTTTCCTTCACTTAATACCCACGTCCGAACCCATTTCAGTGGTTCTTGAGTGTCATGACCTACATGACGCACATGCCATGACATTTAAGTCATGACCCATTATGTTCGTCATACACTCCGGTTATACTATGCCAATTTTGGTACCTATACCAAGTTAACGAAACAACCATGAGAGCACCATGACGTAGGCGGCTGTTTCATGACCTACATGACACGCATGTTATGATATTCATGTCATGACACATCATTTATGTTCATCAGTATGCCAATTTTGGTACATACCATGTTAACTTAATGACCATGAGAGCACAAAGTGGTAGGTGGCTAGATAGACAGACAGATAGATAGATAGATAGATAGATCGATCGATAGATAGATAGATAGATAGATAGATAGATAGATAGATAAATAGATAGATAGATAGATAGATAGATAGATAGATAGATAGATAGATAGATAGATAGATACTGTCAAGTAGCAAATGTTCGCCAAGAAATTCTTCACATTTAAAACGACATGCAGGATGCAGAATAGGTTCAGACCAGGCAAAAGCTTACTTTCAAGTGCTCAGAATAAACCTTTATGAATAGCCTATCTATATATCAAGGGATCTTACGACAACGGACATAAGTCCCTGTTATGGGATTTTTTCAAGCACGCGGGCATAAATGATGATTTCAAGGAGCTGTTGAGGGTGATATATAGAAACAACTGAGAACAAATCGTATGGGAAGGCAGGAAACGCCATGAAGTTGTGGGTATTCACCGAGGACTGAAGAAGGGGTGTCCTCTGTCTCCATTGTTATTCACACTCTATGTTAAGGATATAAAATAACAACTCGAAAGCAGTGAATTAGGTTTTAATCTATCTAACATCTGCAATGAGCCAAAGGTACAACAAAATGTCCCTGGGCTGATATAGTGCTATGACGACATAGTGCTCTTAGGAGAAAATGCAAGGATTTCACAGAGACTTTCGAATTTAATTGGCAATATAGTGACGAATCTAAGCCTTAAGGGAAAAATTGGGCCTTAAGGGAGAAATTGGGACTTATGATCTTTAAAGAAGAGTCGAGTAGTGACGACGTATCAATTCAACAAGAAGTCATACCCATAGTCGGGCAACATAAATACCTTGGTGTATGCATAAATGAAGGAAATATCAACTCAATCGTCCACCAAGATAATCTAAAAATGCAAGGGAAGTGGAATGCAGAAACAATGAAACAAGGGACACTTTGCGGCTACATTAAATACGATAAGTTGATAAGCCAGCGAATCTGTGACAATGGTGGGTCTGCTCTAGTAAATATTGCTATAGTGAATTTATTTATTATCATTATTGACTATATTCAGCGTGTTCGGCATGTTCGCCAAAGAGCAAGGACACCAGCGTCTTGTTTTCGCCCAGCACGATGGCGAAGTAGTGCGTTTGCTGCGCCCGAGGAGTTTATTTACTAAAGCAACTTGAGTGGAGGTGGTTCACCGAAAGTGAAGCCGGTCGCCGCCATCTTGCTCGGGGCAGAAAAACCCGCACCGCCTTGGTTAGTCGTCATAGCAGAGCATGGAGTGTACTGCTGCGCTGCTCTTGTAATGGTATTTATTGACCGTAGCATGCTTTTCTAAAGCATTGCAGCACCTCAGTAGACCATAGTGAAAGCGTACGTTTCTTTCGGCTGTACAAATCGGCTGATGAAAACGCCGGATAACATGTCATCTGTAAGTACACCTCTCTGTTTGCTTACGGCCACCTGCATGGTGTGTGTTTTCTTCAGTTGGGGAACCAATGGGAAGGCCCACGTACATGATGTACTACATGGCACGTATTTGATGTTAAATGTATGCCTTAAATAATCATTGATGCGTCGCTGCGTGTGGCTGGGCTGGGATTTCACCGCCAGCTTGCAGCGCGTTCAAATTGTGCTCAGATACGCGTACGGTCTCATTGCAGGTACCGCAATGTGCCTGCTTGTAATAGGACTTAAGCACAAGGGCGTTTATGTACTAGTAACTGGGTACTAGTAAGCAGGTGTAGACGCACTTTAAATTTTGAGTTTATTAATGCGCAAGCATTCTTTAGCGAGTACCCCAGCTTCGTCACGCGAAAAGTGTAATACCTTGTATCCGCACAAAAATGCGTAATTTCCAAAGACACTTATACCTTATAATAGTGTAGATGTAGATGATTTCTAGCTTTATAGGCGATTAGAAACAATTCATCAATAAAAAATTCATCAATAAAAAATTCATCAGAGAGAATACCCATAGTGATACATAGGCCAGGTATCAATACGTGCTACATAAAAGTGTTTACGAGCGTGAAAGAAGCCCGCGAATACACGCGAAATTGCCCCTCGACTGGCCACTCGAGGCACTTCGCGTGTATTCGCGTCCTTCTTAACGCTGGGAAAAATACTTTTACGTACCACGTATTGAGCAACAGAAAGCGGTATCGAGAGTTTTTCAAGTTGCTCTACGTACAATTTTCTCATTCGCACTTTTCATCTAATTATAACAATTGAGTAGTTGAATAAATAATTTAGATTAAATATCTAAATAGGTGAAATGCAAAAAATAAACTATCTCCAAGCGACGGCGAACAACGCTGCCTTGGTTCTGTCCAGCTACGTAGCATTTGCATATTTTTCAAAGTTTGGCCAAAGTGAGCACTCTGTATGGCAAGTGCGCGCAGCCCTGTTCTTAGACAAAAAAAACAATGATCTAAACCGCTCTAGAAGGCACTCGCATGTCACGAGACAGAATATACCTTTTAAGCCACAGGCTCAGGGCAAAATAATGCTATGCCGGTGAAGCACGCCGCTAGAAATGTGGGTGAAACAAGATTTAAACGTCGAAGACAATGCGCAGCGCAACGTACAGTAACGATTATTCTCATTGCTTCTAAAAATATTTTCTCTCCTCCTAGGAGAGCCAGCTGATTCTGCGGAGTGTAAAATGAAGCAGTTTGTTCAAAACTCGCAGAGACTGCCGACACCTGCGTGCATCAAGTAGGCACCGCACATACAACCTGCACGCTAGCACAAATTTAGAGACCTACTCTGTATACGTTTCCAATCTATTTTTCCCTCTGGCATAACCTTCCGGGTATCAAAATGTTTTTCAGAAATCTGGCCTGAACGGCACTCGCTGAATTAGCGTATCGAATCAATGGCGTTCGTGAAGGACAGCGTCTATAAGATGGGTGCCTATATATTGCAGATGGCCCAACTACGTGGGTTCAAACCCGCAAGTTTTATCTTGGAATGTTGCAGTTACGCATACCGGCCATGAATGTTACGTATATTTTGACTGTTTTTCTTCTCGGAACCTCGCGATTGCCTCAGGCAATGCTCACTCAGCATTAGACTTCGAGCAAAAACTGCTCGTCGCTTTGTCTGCTCACGCGCATGCGAAATGTGCAAGATGATGGTTGCTGCAATTCATTGTGTAGTGCCTCATATGTCAAAAAGAAAAGAAGAGTACAAAACGTATGGCTGCAAATAGTTGCATTATACCCCACCATTTCAGTCTGTGGACCGTGAACGCGAGTGAGCTATCTATGCTGCCATGTCAATATATCTTCTATTTGCCCTGTGTTTGTTTTCAAACGTCCTCGGTGAGTAGGTGAATTTTTTTTATTTCGGATAGCCACACTGTGCCTTCAGCTGAATCATTAAAATTTTATATCAGGTTGCTTTCAGCAACTAAATTATAACACCTCGCAGTGTTTAGCAACTACAATATAAGTTGATGATTTATTTATTTTGTACGCGTCGCAGTCTGCTTGGGCGGGCTCCTATAGAGCGTCGTGCTTTTAGAAGACCATAAAAAATTACATCACGTCAAACACCGTTTTCCCTGTTATAATTAAAAAAGGACAAAGACCAGTTATGAGCAACCATGAAAATAGTTTCACCAAGCTTTAACCTAAAAGAAGCTATTATAGTTTGTCATCTTGCGCCTTAAGATTCTGCTTAGGCTAGAACCTGCATGTAAGTCTATTAAAAAATAGCCATCTTTCAACTTACAGCTGAATAGGCAACATCGAAATCAAAACAGGTATTGAAGTGGTGTTGAAGTGCAAGAAAAAAATAGATAAGGAGAATTAACCAATATCGTGAACTTCAACATATTGTCATTTTCAAGTTTCGTCATGCAAACTTTGAGAGGGTGAATTCATGAAGTACCGGAGTTGTTATAATAAAATATACCAGATAAACTATCTGGATTTTTAGAATTGTGAGCTGGAGATAAGCATTACGATATTTCTGCCTATCAGTGTTCGAAAAGCGCACAGTTGCCTTTTTAAATTTGAAAACTTCACTAGTTTAATCATTCTAGTTATTTCTGCTCGGTAAGAAAATTTGTGCAACTGCTGGTCTAGCATTTCATTTCTTTATTAAGTTGTAGCAAATTTATTAGACATTCGTTCATGAATTGACGAAAAGCTTTAGTGATTTCTGCAGGTGTGTTTACAAGTAAATACAACTTGTGTCTGATAAAAGGCCTCGATAAATAGCAAAATTGTTACGACTAGGCAGACAGCATGTAAAAACAGTGTGCAAACACCAAAGAAAAATTAGGCGTGGCTTTGCTGTCGCCAACAAAAATGACCACGGGAGATGAGGGGAAGCCTCGGCAAAGTTGTGCAAAGCTAGGCGAAGAAGAGCGTGATTTAGGAAAGTAGGATCAAAGCTAAGCAAGGTTGTAGCGGTCGGCTACGCCATAGCGCTACGTCGAGAAAGTCCAGGGCGAGAAAGAGGCCCGCAGATGTGAGAGCGCGCCTGTTACTAGGGAGCGCTGATGTAATTACCAACGTCATACCACGCGCGTTCGGCGCGGCTGTGCATTGGCTCAGCTCCCGCTCAACTCCGCCCTGCCGCCTGTGCCACCGGTCCTTCTCTCCACTCAACTACCTCCTCTCTCCTTGCCACAGTCCTTCCCTCTCTCCTTCGCTATACATTTGTGCCACTTGGCATGCTGCGAACATCGCTCTCTACCCTCGTTCGAGAGCTTGCCCTCTCGCTATATGCGCATCCACTTGTCAGCCCCTCTCCCGACTTGACACAATCTCTCCAATGCTATTCACTGCATGCTTAGAAGTTTCAAGCTCGCTGGTAAGGCTTAGGAGTGAGGATCAACGGCGAATATCTCAGCAACCTTCGGTTTGCATTGTCCTATTCAGCTGGAGACGAATTACAGCGACCTTAACGAGAAAGTGTAAGAATTGGGTTGAAGATTTAGACATCGAACATCGCTGCGCACGGACCAAGCTCGACTTTAACAGTTCCGCTGTAAAATAAAATAGAACCAGCGCGTTAACCCGGGAACGACACCTGTCGCACGTGCTCATAAGGCCGAAATTACGTAACTTCACAAGCAGAAATAGACGGGCGCGCATCCAGTAAAATTGTCGTTCAGAATAAACACACTTCTCTATTTGAAGTCATGTGTAGTCATGAAATGGCGTAATTGCTTAAAGCACGTTGGAAAGTCTGTCGGTAGACAGGGGGTGTAAGCCAGGTATTGCCTTTCTGAGGCGCCTTATGCATGTTTGTAACTTTTGTACCACCAGCGTGCTACTCCACCTGTCGGCCCCCTTCTTTATTTTGGATATGTGTTTCCAAATGTATTTTTTTCTTGTCCTTCCTCGTCGATATTGCATCAGATAGTATGGTTCAATTTACGGTTGTTACAAATTCAAGTGAACTTCACCCTGAATTCCCCTCGCATTTTGCTTCGTACTTTGCATCACTGACACGGCTGTCATTTCTGCAACATTTCTTTTTGTTTCCTTTTTTTCTTTTTTGACCTGCACTATAGACGTTGCTATGCGCTGTAATACACGTCACTTTGCACGCTGCTGAAGCAGTTAATTCCTGTAAACGTATGACTGTGCCGCGAACTGTTCGCGTTCCTCTGCTAACGAATTGAATGCTTGGCGGCTCGCCGTGTATCGTTGTGCTCAAGTTTCTGCGGGGTCATTTTGGTCGCTCGACGTTTCGCCGTGTCGTGCATCTGTTCCAAGCGCTATGCCGTTTGACAACAGCCTTGGCTGTGCAACGGCGCCGTTCCACATCTGCGCGATACTTCTTTCGTTCTTGAATCTCGTGATCATTCTTGGTCTCTTCGAAGCGATCTGCGCAAATGGCCGGAACACCCCTGCGCTCGCTTTGAGAAGTTGTGTAGGTCAATTACATATCGCGCAGAGCCACACGCATGCTCACAATACTAATCGTAACGAGATATATGGAGGTTTCCCGAATAAGACGTACCTTGTGTATGCGTCCCATCGGGAGTGTCTGCATCACATTGTGAACGCCCATTTAAATACAGTGCAATATTCGAGTATCTGAAACCGTGAGAAAATTTGCAAGTGGATAAAAATTTGTATCTGTTTCACATGCACAATTTGTCTTTCCCAAGCTCTAAGGCTGCTCAAAGTAAAATTCACCGGACGGGTACATCTGGAGGCCCCATGTGTGCAAGGCGTTCTCGAGCTCTTAACTTTTTTGCATGCAAACCGGTCTCTTCAGTTGCCATAAGAAGAACGTCCTTTCAGAAAACTGGTATTATTGCCAGGAGACGTAATTCGAACAACAATAAATTAAATTTCAGGAATGAGTTTTTGCCAGAAACACGATCTCATTATGAGGCACGCCATAGTGGGGGGAGGGGGGAGACCTTCAATGAAGTTCGACCATCTGCGTGGTACACGAGCACGTTTGCGCTCCGCGCTCATCGAAATTCGGCCACCAAGGCGAGGACTGAACATGTGAAATCGGGTTAAGCAACGCACTTCTATAACCACTGAGCTCCCGTGGCGGATTAGCAACAGATGTCAATACCAGTATCGTTAACAAACCGACAGTGTCATACTACATATTTTATTTATTTATTTATTTTACAAGTACTGCCAGCCTTGTTACCAGGCCTTAGGCAGGAGTGGGCGTTTGAAACAAAACACGAGTATGAGATATGATCAAACAAGATATCAGACACTGAACAAGAATCCGCATAACAAACAACAGAAGAGAAACCTTTTAACAATCATGATTTGACGGGTAGGGAAGAGGGATGAACGCTATGGTTTATTCACAAAGTGCAGAAAGAAAGGATGAAACTGTTGGACAGTCAACAGTTGTGGCGGGTAATGCGTTCCATTCGGAAATCGTACGCGGGAAAAAAAGAATTTTTAAATGCGTTGGTCCTGCAGGAAAAATCTCTAACCTTGTTGTTGTGATAAGAGCGTGTGCAGCGGTGGCTAGCCGGTAGAATATATAATGTTTTATCTATTCCTAATTGATTATTATTGAGTAAGAAGAAAATTTTCATTCTGTCCCGGTAACGCCTTATTGCGAGGTTTTCAGAGGGAATTCAGAAATATGTTAGTGTTTCCTGGTTACTTGACGGCTTAATCCGGAGGGAACATAGTCTGTTATTGTGACGAACGCTAGCTTACAACATATTGCAGAAAAATAATCCGCCTGAAAAACTGACTTCCTAAGAAATATGCTGTTGAGTACATCGACGTTAAAAGTTATGATGGAGAAGATAAAACGCCATCTATCAATTAATATATCACGTTGCAATGTTTTTGAATGATCGAGTAAAATATAAGGCGAGTTTCAACGCCTTTACCCTTGTAAATCACGCATCGACCTTATTGCCACTAAAGCGCGTTCTCGTGATCCTATACCTACGAAATAAATCTGAAAATAAGAGAAAAATATATGCCACACGAGTCGGAAAACGAACAATTTAAGAAAAGTCCAGCATCAGCAGGCAGTAACATTGCAGACGGGATCATGAATTCCTAGCGTGATAATCGACTAGCTCAAGAAACTATGCTACAATATTCTCCCGTTATAATGGTTACACTTTTTTTACAAAGTCTTATATTCCGCCTAGTTTTTCCCATCTTCACGCAATAACGAGTTTACGCGAGCTGAATTTGAAAACAAACAATGCGCTCAAAATGTGAAATTCTTCTTGTAATGGGTATTACAGTGCGGTAAACGTCTTCGTGATAGCCAACAATGGTCACAGCAATATAGTTAACGCAGAAACAGAGACTATCGGAGGCACTAAATGATATGCAACGTTTTGTGTTCGTTTTTTTTTCCTTTTTGCCTTCGTTGTTGCTAGGGGCAGCCTGCTTTGATTGTGCCCTTTGCTTTAAAGCTAGACCACGAACGCAAGAACGAGAAACCCGCAACTATGGCTGAAGCCCGAAGTGTGCTCTTTTGTGCGCCTTCCAATAAAAGCATGTGCCGCTTTACTCTTCTTTTTTTTCTTTCTGCCGCATTGCGCATGGTGTATTACGTTCACCATTATTTCATCGGAACAGGTAAAAAACTTTGTTGAAGGTGTAAGGCAACGTTTCTTCACAATACTCTCTCCAGACGTAATTTTCATGCATGCAATGTATGCCTGTGCCAAGATCTGACATCCCATAACTTTCAGAAGCACCTAAAACTTTGCTACTGTTCTATAACTTACTGTGATGTGGACAAAAAAATATACAGTGCTCTTTGTACTGAGAGGAGGAATTCTGATATGAGCTGTAATGTTAACATGCACAACGTGTATTGCTGAAACGATATGAACACACAATGGCTACACCAAAAAGCTTGAATTGAGATCGCCAGCTGTAATGTGGTCTTTAACTTAAGATCCTCAAAAATTTTCGTAATCCTCAAATGAGGTCCTCAAATCTTTCATGGCCTCATTCTCCGCCCCTACTTTATACTGGTCACTTTAACAGGAAAGGTACACGCCTACAGCATTTGAAATTAATGTATCAGTTTGAGGTACAGCCGCTTCTATAAACTTCACAGATGATTTTGTTCCAGCACCATTGTGCACTGCCTGATTTTACCGCTCATGATAGGCTCTTCCGTGATCAAAAAGCTATCCGCATAAGTGGACAGCACAAAGCAGAGCAGCTGCTTGTCCGTAAACGTTCTCAGATTCTGAAGTTCACTTTTATTGCACTATGGGACAAAAACGTTTTGCAACTGATTCTACAAGCATCTATGATTTTAAGCAACCCGTCAAGAAGATTTGAGAGCATTCCGTGAAAGATAGTTCTGCGTTTTGTCGGCACAATAAGAAACGACTTTGTTCTGAAGTCTTATAGAGCAACAACTAAGCATTTATTGTGACCATGCGTGTCATGGCACTAAATCTTCAAGGTTAAGAATGGCACGACACAAAATACATGGACATGAAGTGATGGGACTGGTGCAACCTTGCAACTATGCCTCAGTCGTCCAGTGAGAGTGGTGTGCATAACAGTACGCACTGAGCAAGTCGCAGCAAAGTCGTACTTGCCGCCATAGCTACGCCTTGAGAATCTCGCAAGTTCACTTTACGTGGCCGGGGGATGGCTTAAGGAGCCGGAACAGCATGAGGACTTTTAGATGCAAAATGCTTTTCGTCAAGGAAAAGCATCAGAATCTTGCACGGCATGTAGAAATGGCGATATGACTCACAAGTATTGAAGCTTGGTCACTGGATACTGAACACATAACGGGGCCCACTGTAGACGAAATATAATTGAATAAATGCATGCGTGCTGTTCAGAGGTGGACTGATGCCCCCATTTTTTGTTTTCCT
Source organism: Dermacentor silvarum (assembly GCF_013339745.2). Lineage (NCBI taxonomy): Eukaryota > Metazoa > Arthropoda > Arachnida > Ixodida > Ixodidae > Dermacentor > Dermacentor silvarum. Next base: position 147,622,698 of record NC_051157.2, read on the forward strand.
CGCTTCCCCCTTACGCCGCAAGTGCCACCCTCAAAAGACTATCCACCCTTCCTCATCCTCATACTCAGAAGGCTGCCATCCTTCTGTTATTTTCCATTTTCAACAATTTCAAATGAAGCATTTGCTCGACCAGCGGGCTTCGTTTACAACACTGATTGTCTAGTGTCATTCCTATTGTCAAATCGTGACACACTGCTTTGCTTTTAGGCGACCATAGGTCAGCAAAATAAACGTAGCTCACTCAGACTCACTCACAAATTATATTTTTGCTCAGAGCTCACTTGGACTCAGACTCGCCGAAATTTTTCTCAGCTGGAATCCCTCGGACTCAAACTCATCGGAACTATCCTCAGTCAGGCTCACTCAGATTTAAAGTCACCAAATTTAGATTGAGCTGGGCTCACTCGGAATGAGACTAATGAAAACTGTGCTCAGCCGGGTTCACTCGGACTCAGAATCACGAAAATGTTACTCAGCCAGCAACGGAAAGCCATATTACGTTATTCACTGGTAACGGCTCCACCGTTCCGCGGGTGGACACTATCAGGGTCCTAGAATGTTTATCGAGCCTAACGGGGTCAATGGAGCCGCCGTCAAACGCATTTGTTCAAAGACCGAAAGCACCCTCGGGCTGATCCGAAGAATCGCCCACAGGTACCGCGAAATCAGGGAGGACAATCTGATCCGGATTATCCATGCATTCGTGCTAGGCCACCTCCTTATTCAGTGGCAATGCACAACTGGCTCGTGTCAGAGTGCAACAAAATCAATGCCCTAATCAGAAGAGTATTCAAGCGTGCCCTCGGCCTTCCCCTCCGAACGCATACAGAACACCTCCTCAAGCTGGGAATCCACAACACGTTCGAAGAAATGGTTGAAGCCCGAGAGTTTTTCAGTTTGTAAGACTCTCCGGTATCCCAGCGGGCCGAGCCATACTTGGCATGCTGCGACGTAACCCCACGTTCGTCGGTTCCGACGCTGTGAAGCTGCCCAATTACGTAAGATACAGTATTTCTATACACCGGATGCCACGCAATGTGCACCCGACCTACAACGAAGGACGAACACGAGCCAGGGGTAAAGCTCTGCTCGCCAATGCCCGCTTGCACAAGGATCGAACATGCTTCGTAGACGCTCCTTCGTGCGCTCAAGAAGAAGCCTTCTCCGCAGTGGTCATCGACTGTGATTCCAAAATCATCAGCTGCGTCACCACCCGCACTTCTAGTTCCAGCGTTGCAGAACAGGTTGCCATTGCTCTTGCTTTGACGTACGGTGTACATGATACGATTTATTCGGACTCGAAGACCGCTATCAGGGCCTTTCAGATGGGAATGGTCGCACCCCAGGCCCTACGTATCATCCAAAATGTTAAAGACATCAAACATCACTCATTGGCCTGGTTCCCTGCGCACCTTACAACCATTGAGGGTGCCTCGCTCAACCCCAATGAGGAGGCACACTCGGCTGCACGAGGTTTGACTGACCGTGCGCCGGGTAACGCGTCCTCTCCTGGGCGACCCGAGCCTCTCTGCTCGTACAAGGAGATCTGCAAACACAATTACCTATTAAGAAGACTCCTGCCTCTGCCGCACTCCTCGATGTGCAGGGCCCAGGCGGTCGCTCTCAGACTTCTACAAACACGCACTTACCCGAGCCCTGCGGCACTTCACACAATGTACCCCGAACGGTTCCCAAGCCCGGACTGCCCCATGTGTGGTGGTTATGCGGACTTCGAGCATGTCTTGTGGGGCTGTGTCTCTGCCGGTCCCCCCTTTCACCCAAGAGGAAATGATCAAGGAAATGATCGCCGCCCAGGATCAGACCTCTCAAATCCTGGCAGTCCAGAGGGCCTGCGAGAGGGCCGTCCGGTTTGACCTGATGGTCCCCAAGTGGGCCTAGCCAGGTGACGTTGAGTTTACTCGCGTCTGTTGTGGACCGATTAAAGTTGTTTAACTCACTCACTCACTCAGCCGGGCTAACTCGGGCTCAGAGTCACCAGAATTCGGCTCAGCCGGGAGTACTTGGACTCGAGCGCAGCAAAAATTGTACTCAGCCGGGTTCACTCGGACAAACTCAACTGTACCCAGAAAGGTCTTCTTGGCCGACAGTTCTCATGAACTCAGACTTTCTCTTGTGTTGAACATATCAATGACAAAAATACCTTCATACCACGCTAATGTATAGGTAATTCAGTAGGATTATAAATAATAATTATTTAGAAAATAGTATGCACGAGTCTTTAATATACAAGAAAATTCATTTTTTTTCTTATTCATCAAGGTGTCTTATAAGAACCAAATGACTATGGCACTCGAGCAATTGTCAGGGCTGGATTTATTACAGCGAAGCTGTTTATGGCTAGGGTTCCGTGTATTTTTTCGTGTGTGTAAGCAAAAACTGAGGTTCCGCGCGAACGCGCCTCGTCCGACTGCTCGCGCGTTCGTCGTCTTCTTCCACAGCTAGGTCGTCAGCGTGAACGCGCTCGTGCCTCTTTCTAAACAGTCTAAATCGCGCGTTCATCGCCGTCTTCATCTACAAGTTGCTCCGCGGCATTCCGCGGATATGCATTTTGAGTAGGTCAGTTATGAATAGGCACCATTTTCAGGATTAGTAGACTCCTAGGTAGATAATAAAGGTTTCTCAAAGATTTGCCACTCTGCGATCCGCGTCGGCCACGTCTACGTTCACACCAGCCCTCTCTTTGTATGCGTTCCAAGCCCTTGCGTATCTAGTTTCCTTCCTTCCGCTCTCCGGTGGTGGGGGTATATAAACAAGCCAGAAAGACAAGTTTCGTTTTGTATCTTGAATTCACTTCTCTTCTGTCGTCATAATGAGGAGGCCGCATACTGTCAGGACACCCGAGGAGCAACGAGCCCGAGAAGAGTGACGGCGAGAACAGATGCGAGAGTGCAATCGGTGCCGGCGGGCCGCAAACAACAATTGTCCACCAATACCAAGACAGTAAATGTGTGTGCTAACCTTTCGTCACGATGACTACCGATCAAGACAGTAAATGTGTTTGTGCCTTTCTCCAAAATTCTGTGTCATGTCCGTGTCGTGTGCTAAACAGCTTCGCTGGTCATCAGCCTTCCCCGAGTCGTCATTCTATAGTCATCACTCCTGCTTCGTCATCGAATTCTCATCATGCCGTCAGCGTCACGCCATTGTCGTCATACAGTCTTCGTGATACAGTCGACGTCGAACCATACTCATCATACAGTCCTCGTCAGCCATTGCATTCACACCATTGTCATGGCAATCGTCGTCATTATCTCGTCATCACACAGTCGCCGTCATACATTCGTTGTCATACCATCGTCGTGATGCCGCGGTGGTCGGTTCATCGTCGTCATTCTGACTCCGCAATCTGAACCATGTGTTGTGGGAGTGTGAAGCCATCGGCTCCGCCTTCAGCGAGGATAGGTGGGCTGCGCTTTTGGGCAGCCCCGACCTCAACGACCAAACCCTAGCCGTCCAGAGTGCCCGCGATCGGGCCGTCAAGCTCGGCTAGCCGGTACCTACGTGGGACTAGCCGGGTGGCGCGGGGTCTCCCCTGCGGATTCTCTGGACCTCAATAAAGTTATTTCACTCATTCACCCCACTGTGGGACTCCGTGTATGCGAAGCCTTCACGAGCCAGCAAGGCCAAATGGCGCATTACAACATGAGACGCGCCGTAGATTTCAGTGATGGACGCGTCCCTCAGCTCCATTGCAGAGAAACAGAAACATTTTGTCAGCATTAAAACGCATTGAATCGCAAGCCACTATCTTCATTCTTAGCTAGAAGATGTGGCCTCTCAATTTTATTGCGATAGCAATTATATGGACACTCCAAAGCGTATTTCTGCCGTCGCCGTCGTCGTCGCCGTGAGGCTCCGTAGGACGTGAACGGCGATGAAATTGTCGCCGCGCTCCGGGCGCTGTATGTGCGAGGGAAAGGGCGTGAGGGACGCGCGCTTTCACGGGCAGCGAACGCACGTCGGAGAGCAAACGCGCGTTCTGCACCGTGCTCCCTGAAGGGCTGTAGAATTAATCGTATCTTTCCTCCTTTCCATATGTAGAGATGATGATGATAAAAAAGTTGCAGTGGCTTAGCTCGGCTATGCCAGGATATACGTAGCGTTAGCAAAGGTTCAGCTGATTATTCTTAGCTTTCCTGGTTGTCTAGATTGTCAAGGATTAGCTTGATTGTCATGCTTACTGCTGCTCCAATGACACACACGCGGTATACGTATTATGTGGCACATGTATATTTATTTTTGCTCAACGTCACGTTGCTTCTCTATTGCCACAAAGACGGCTCGGTGATCAGTGAAGTAACACGCTGCCGTCTCTATGGCCCCAACACAGTATTTGCAGTTGTCTGTCTGTCTCTGATAGACAAGATCAATGGTGCTTCCCCATTGGGTCGTCTGTGGAGTTGGAAGACTGGCTAAGTCGAGGTTAAACTTGTCCTTCAAAGGAACACAAAGAGAGTCTGGAGCACGATTGAAGTCTCCAGCCACCACACACAGTTCACTTGCCGCCCGACTAGGTATACACGTAGCCACTACGTCTATAGTGTCTTTAACGGAACTGTTCGGTGGCACATACACGGCTTCGATTATCACACCACTTTCGTCAAGCTGAACGGCACAGGCTTCACCCTTAGGCACCGCTACGTTTGGCAGTTCACTGGCAGCAATCCCATTCCTGACATAGATGCAGACTCCCGAGCTTCTGGTAGCATCAACACGACTGGCATAATCATTTGCGCTCTCCTTCTCCATGGCTATACCACACTGGCAAACGCCAGTCAGAAGCGCAGCGGCTCCAGCGCAGTGTCAGACGGCGACTACACAGCGAGCGCGCGCCGGCGCAAGTGCGTCTACCACGGCTACGACGTCACTCCTCTGGAATGCGCAGACCGGCGGCGGTGAGCCGCGCGCCGCGGCGGCGGAGTGCGCGAGAGGTGCCCGCTCCGGTGCGCAAGCCGTGTGACATCACTGATCCTTGCGCATGCGCAGCACTGCTCTTGATGTGCCGCGCGAAACGGGCTTGGCTAGGCCAGTGTAGCTAACGCTATAAAATCTGTTATTAAAGAATTGGCGCGTATCTGCGTGCTTCGCTGCAAATGTCGGCGAAAGACGACAGTCTTCTACCGGCCGTACTACATGAGTGCTGGTCTGATCCGCGGCCACCCGTGATGCTGTTCTCGTACCATTTACGTCCTGGCATGATAAATGCAATGGAGGTTTGTTTGAACAGATTTCATTTTACCGCATTATTTCATCAAGCGGCCATTTATGTTTTGCCCTGCCTCAGACAGCACTTCCTTTATGTTGAATCGGCCACATCTGGCTGGCAATGATAAAATTGAGGAGGCGCTGCGTGAGACATGGACGCCATCTGGCAATACATCGGGAAACATGAGCTTGTGCAGAGGGTTTCCTTCCTCCATGGCAGAGGGCGCTCGTCGGCGCGCAGTCGGGGAACGTCGTTCGTCGGCGCCCATAGCATGGCATTTTCAGCGCAGCTTAAGAAACTAGGGTCTTTAGAGTTACGTATATATGTATTTTCTATTAAAGGAACACACCTCCTAATACTTACCTAGTGATGTTGCGCCTCAGATATGCGTAATATTTACTTTGTGATCGATAGCGTTCACAAGTATGAACAGCCGTACCAGTTTAAGTAGTGTGGGCGGTAAGTAAGTGGTCCAACTTTGGCCGGGTGGCTGAATCGGGTGACAGACAGACAGACAGACAGACCAATTTTCAGCGTTTAAGTTCCCCAAGAAAGACTATCGTCTTTAAAATAAGAAAGTAAACCTTGGGTTACGCGAAGACATGGTCAGGTCCCTAGGCGGGACACCGTTGGCAAAAGCCGCTGCCCGTGCTCTTTCGATGAGGGCTCGTTGCTCCTCGAGGTGCGAGCTAGACAGGGCCGCCTCCCAGTCCTCCCATGTTGGCTGATTTATTATGGCAATACTGTTATTTTTCTGACAAGCCCATACCATATGGTATAAGTCTGCCTCTTGGCCACAAAATTTGCACTGCGCCGAAAAAGACTCGGGCTCTATGGCGTGAAGCCTAGATGAATTATTTAATGACACAGTGTCTGTCTCTCGAGGCGCAGATGCTGTACCATCTCTGAGAGCAAACGCGACTTTTTTCGTCGCGCGAAAGGCTGTGGGGGGACGGGAGGAAAGGAGGGGAGGCGACGTTTAGCTGGGGCACCAAATGCGCATTTCTATAAAAACGCCGCGCACGTCCGGTGCGAACGCGGGCAACACGGCGACGGCGTCGACAACAGTTCTGCGTGTTGCTGGTGCTGCTGCATGTCCAAGTTTATACAGCTGATAAAACTACTATCCTCACTCCGTGTAGCTCTCTACTAATTTGCTATCGCAATTGATGCTTCGCCTTTCGGGTGAAATTGCGACAATTTCTTCTCATTAATCGTTCTGCTCGCTCTCTCTCTCTCTGTGTCACCTAGTTTACGAATGCATGAAGGGGCCGTACATGTTTTATTTTTAATAATTGTGATTTGTATGCGGTATTATAATATACATCCGAATCAGACAGATTCTGATGTGCCTACGTAGCCCAAATGTTTCATTTATTAAGATAGCAATTATATAGACACTCAAGGCGCATTTCTGCCGTTGCCGTCGCCGTGAGGTTCCGTATAAAGCCCAACGGTGATAAAGTCGTCGTCGCTAGCCGCATGCTGTATGTGAGAGTGAAAGTGTGCGAGGGAGTCAACGATCGCAGCTCAATCTGGCGTGAGCGAGGGAGGAAGGCGGAGAGCAAACGCGACGTTTTCCGTCGCGCGAGAGGCCGTGGGGGGTTGGGAGGGAGGGAGCGGGGGCCGCACTGTGCTCCGGCACCAACTACGTATTTCGCGGCCGGGCGCAAGGGAAAACTGGCGATTGCGACTCAATCTCTCGCGCGAAAGGAAGAAAGCGGGGAGGAAGTGCGGGAGGGAGGGGGTGCGGCTTCTACACAACCAGCAACTGCGTAGTTCGCGTCGGCGCGCGCGGTCGCACGCTCCGCATCTTGAAAGCGATCTGTAAACGGCTAATGCGTTGTGGGCGCTGTGTTTTTGCCGCTCAGTTTCTGTTGAAGCGATAGACAGCACGAAGGTAACTTCGCTAGCTGCTGCTCCCGCACTTGCTCACGCCAGTGTTTTAACAGTGATCGTTTAACAGTGATCGAGTGTGATGTGTTCATGTTTGCTTGTACGCGCTGACACCATTCTTGCTAATTCAGGTAGTAATCCACTGTTTACAAGTTTTTACGGCCGATAAAGCTACTATCCTTACATCGTATAGCCATAGAGAAAGAAATTCAACAAGAGGGGACACTCGGCGAAAGCTGGCAACAGGAACATGTCACGCTAGCGTTCACATCAGCCGATAGCTGCCGTGAGAATCGAAATAAAAGAGTCTGAAGTGAAGTTAACACGCATCGTTTTATCTATTTTTTATTCTTATTGCGCTGAAACTAAAAAGTTTTGCGTTTAAATGAACTTATACTTTGCGACTCATTTTTCTTGCGTTGCCTAGCGACAGGCCAATGACGCGCCAGATACATGCGTAATGCGTCAGACACCACCGAAGCGAGCGAGGCTGGCTGCGCATGTGAGCGTTCACCTGTTCGGCGACCGTCTTCTTCTTTATTTTTGGAAGTAGCCTAGTTTGTTGGGCTCCCAGCGTATTCGTGCGTTTCTTCTGCACTTCGACACGGCACCACGGCACTATTGGACTACGGCAAGGTGAGAATTTTCTTTGACAGTCTGCGACGCATTTCAAGCATTTAGGCTTATGGCACGGAGCAGTGAGTTGTAACGCAGTTAGCAAAAACAGCTCGGGCGTCTTGGCGTACGTAATTGCATTTAATGAATCGTAGTGGGACATGTTTGCGACGCTTTCTATGGGCCCAAACATTATTGTCTTATATTTCAGTAGTTTGAGGCCCGCTCGCCGCACCGGGTGTTGTGACGCAGTTGACGAAAAGCAGCTCGGCCGTGGTAACAAAGTTAGTTTGGCGTGTACTGAATCTTATGGTATCTTCGACTGGTCGCCTCGGAGCGCTCTAGATTGCTCTGGCGAGCGGCGTTGTCTTCGGCTGGTTGAAAGAGAGTGCGCGCCTTGCGTTCGGCTGGTTCTTTTCGATCGCTCTCCTCCCGCGTCGAGCGCTCTGAGGCGCTACGCGCCCTGTCGTCGGAGCAGTCGTCGAGATGAGAGCGTTTCCAGCCACGTCATCACAGCACAGCGTCGCCGTTCTTGGCGACGGACCACCTTAGCCTAGGCAACTTAGGCCACAGCATGCTGGCGGCTCAACGAACAGTCGTCCCACCGGCGCGTCCGCCGGTTTAGCGTTGGATAGGCGAAACATCGGACGTTAGCAGTAGTCACGTGGTTTCGCATCTGCCATTTCCTCCTCCGAGAGCGATTCACACGTTCGGCTTGCGCGCTTGTCCTCTACCTCTGAGTTCGGGGAACGCCGGATCTGCACGACTTTGCTTCGGGGGATGGATGCGACCAGTCGAAGATACCATTAGTGAGACAAGTTTTTGACGCTTTCTATGGCCCCGCAACAACATATGCATTCTTTCTGGGCTCACGCGTCTCGGAAACGCGACGAGCGATTGCCAAGAGTGATATAACACGTAAGTGTGTTGGTTGCGCCGGCAGCGCGAGCAAAAGATAACGCCGAGGAGCTCAAAAACCAAAAACCATGAACGACTGAAAACAGGCTTTGCATCAACGCATTTGTCTTGAGTGCGAGTATAAGGCATTCTGCGAGCGTCTCGCGTGGTCTGGCTCTAAAGCCTGTGTTATGGCCACCTTTGTGTACGTAGCGTACCATCGCGTTGGCTGAAGCCAAGTTGTGTCGAAAACATGCAGTCACCCGCGTATTTGTGTGCTTAAAGTGCAGGAAATTATGCCTGGGAACGGGGGAATGCATGGAAACGAGATATTTTCTTTATATTTTATGGTATTCTTTGAGATGAGTCAGGTATTTTTTACGTCATGTATGTAAAAGCGAATTTATTTTGTCTGTAATGCCGCCCAATCACCACTTTCGCATGCTTCACCTCTACACGCAGAATTCATATACGGTCTAAATATCAAAATGACGCTTGCTTGTAATTTACTTTTTTCAGCTGAGGCCATCTGGTGAAGCTTCATACGGGAACTACTGCTGCTTTCCTGGTGCCACAACGCTAGATAAATGCACAAAAAGCCCGAAACAAACATTTATGCATATCAAAATAAACATCTCCTCATTTCACAAGGCGTATTGCGTCTACTTTATGAAATTCCACGTTGCACAGAGTCGATGGAGGCTTGTACAGATCGTTCGCAATCAATTTTACTAAATAATAAAACGATTCCGCAGCAAGACCGCGCGCGTTTGAGCAGCAGAAGCGAAAACCAAATGCCGCACCGATCAGCACAGCCGGCGTAACGCGTACCAGCTAGCGTTCAAACCGCGCCCGCCAAAATCGAAACCGGAAATGAGGTTCAGCTAGCTTGAGCGCAGAAACTTAGTAATATGTTTTTATTCCGTTTCTTTTTTTCGGGCATGCGTCCGTGGCCTTATTGTTAGGACATTGGGCTTCTGGGCTGACGGACCCGAGTTTGAAACCAAACGACAAAAGGCTGACACAATCAGCCTTTCATGCATTGAATGCCACCCGGGGGCCACAAGCATGACACTCGCGCGGTTGTTTATTCTTTCACAGCCAATGTCGTTTGGGTTCTGAGAACAGCGCTGTTTTTCGAGACAGGGACCGCTGGGGATAGCGCACTTCTACTGCAGTGCGTAAGATATACGGACATTTAACGGAGAAGCGTATGTAACGAGAGGCCAAGCAGCCGCCTCGCCGCGCGCATGTCATTCAGCGGCATATAGGCGCGTTCTTGGGGGCTAACACAAACACAGGCACTGCCGAGGGTGGCGGAGTTCCCGTTGCGGTGTGGGAGATACACGGCTTGCGCCGGCGAGCATGCGTATGTAACGGGAGATCTGGTGACAGCGCCGCGCGCGAGCACGATTCTGTGGCATGTCCGGAGTTAGTGGCTCACTGGGCGAGTTATGTGTTCGTGGAGCATGCCATTGCACCAGGCCAGATGCACCGAGGTGTGTGAACCTCGAGCAAGGAGGCCATGTGGCGTTCGTTTAAGTGACGTTGGTCTGTGTGTTCCAAAAACCGGACTAAAGAAGGAAGGTGGTCACAGTGTATATTGTTGATGGTCCCGCCTATACTTTGAAAAGAACTCATTGGTAGGATGTTAGCGAGGAGACCTAAATTGGCGTACCGCCCCAATTCGCGAAGCTATTTAACCGAGTGTGTAGAGAGGAGAGGGGACGTGAGCGAGCCGAGAATCGGCGGCCGCTAGTCGATGTATGCTTCTCTGTCCTACAATAACTGATGTATTCCTAAGTTGGCCTCCCTGAGTGCAAAGTGTCACCGGACGGCTACGAGGACTCTTTGAGGAATCGTCTGCTGGAAGACCTGGAGGAGGAGAAGAAACTTAACTCCAACCATCGAAAATGTAATATAATACATGTCAAGGTCACCGTCAAGGTGACATAAATGGCCAGACATAATCGTATATTCAAACCGCGAGCTAGGGGCAAGAGTCAAGGGAAGCTATCGCTTCAAGAAGCAAGGGGTGTTATTACAACTAGTTCATGAGGTGAAACAGCTTTGAAATTACCACCCTAAGCGAGGTTCTTTCTTGACAGTAGCTGTTGTGGGTAGTATTGCGGATGCGTAACAATTCCCTCTGAATTCATTTGCAGCGCAGTGGAGCCCCAGGACTTTCCAATCTAGCGGCTTTAAATGCTGGCCCTTCGTTCTCTGCCCTCTACAGAACATGGTGTTTGTGCATGGCTGTAAGGGCCTTACAGTTTGCTGTGACCTAAGTAAGACGCAATCATGTTTTCCATTACCTCGCACGTACCATATTTGAGCAATATGCGCCCAGCTGCGATTGCTTAGTGACAATTGCATTGCGTGGTTGTGCTTGAGATCACGTGTTTGAGTACTGCCCAATTACGTAAAACTGTGGACAGCGGCGTGTTTTCCATAACGCCTGAGGCCGACCTTCTAATCTTCACCAAGCCCTGCTGTATACTTCTTTTGTTCTTGTTGTTATTATGACATATTCTACCCTTGCTCAATTTGAATCACGTTCTTTATTATCCCATAGATCTGTCCTCCATTTCTATGCACGTAGCGTGCGAACAAGACCGATAGTATTACTAGTCTGTTATATATTCGTGATCTTTTTAGTCATTGTAACACAGCTATGTGTAAGTAATTGAAATCTATACAGTTTTTCCGTCATGTCACTCAGGGTGCTGTCACCGCGGCGAAAAAATCATGGTTGCACAGCTGTTTTGTTTTTCTAACTTAATGTATTTCCACTGACTTGACTTGATACTTACGCTTCAAAATTTGAATCCGTCTGCATCGAACGCCATCATCATATTTACTCCAGGATAGAAATATGTTAATTGTGGTTTGCCTTTATAGGCAACCTTCATATTCTCTGAATACCTTCTGCTTACGCTTAGGCGAAACATTGCACAAGCTATCGCTGAAAAAAAAAAACACCGCATATCCACGGGGTGAATGATGATGAGTGGGCGAAGCTCCGGAGGGAATCATCGGTAAACCGTGAATCTTCCGTGTAATTCGCCCAGTCTCGCCGCTTTAAATCGAACGATTGACTTCCACCAATGACACGCGCCATATGTGACGTCATTCCTATTTTATAACAGCGCCCTTCATTATAATTGCACCATCTCCCGCTTAAGGGGACGCTAGCACAAACGCGTTAGAAACGTGCAGTACTCTCTAGTAAGGGGGAGAGGCCACAGCGTCTTACGCAGCCGTTACACATGCCGGAACGTGCACCGTGTTTGCCGACGCCATCACACGACTGCTGAGAGAGTATAACCCCCGTATTCATAAACGCTCCTCGACTTGAACTTGACTTGCCACCGCCTTCAACGCGTTTCGAATGCGCTGCCCAAGGCGGTGGCAAGTCAAGTCGAGGAGCGTTTATGAATACGGGGGTAAGGCGGAGAGGCCACAGCGTCTTACACCAGCTTCTAGCGCCGTGCGTTCGGAAGCGAGGGGTCCCTGGTTCGATTCCGCGCTACGGACACAACTTTCGGAATTGTTTTTTTTTCATAAAAGTAGACGTGGCTACCTACTACTACGACGACGACTACTACTACTACTACTACATACTACAGAGGAGGGACAGACCCACACCCTAAGGAGCTTCGCCCCTAAAAACCGGCGTCCGGTGCAGCGAAACGCCATCTAAATTCAGATTGGCTGCGACGCCACGGCACGAGCACGCCTCGACGGAACAGCCTGAGCGAAAGCGAACACCTCTTGCAGCAGTAGCGCGCCAGGTGATGCCTGAGGCGAGAGGGTATCGCCGCGACGCCAAATCACCTTCGCTCTCGCTCTCAGAACCCTGCGTTATCCGTGCGGTCCTTGACAGCGCAAGTTCTTGTCTACGTTCTAACTGCGCCTCGGTAAGGCCAAATCAAAACGCGCCAAACATCTCAACGCGCTCGCTTGCCCGCAAGGAGTTCATAACTTGAAGGACCGCTCAGCGGCGTTCAACTAGACAATAATGCTTTCGCATTCACAACTAAAAAAGTGCTTAGGTGTCCTCGGGTTTACTTCACACATTATTTAATCGTATTTCTCGCTCTAATTTTGGTTTTATTGAATTACTATAAATGACCGTTATCGTATATTCACTCAGTAATTTGTTTAAAACTGATGCACAGCCTTTCAAGAGCTACTTAAATAAATCATTATTCATGGATCTCATTAGCCGCACACTCTGGTCACCAGTAATAACGACAAAAAAAGTCCAGAAATTCCTTGTTAGATGTTTTCTAACAATATAATTAACGCCCTCAGTACCAGCACTAAATTAATTGACTGTAAAAGTATGTTTTTGGTCGCATATAACCTGCGGATGACCACAGGCTATTGAAATGTCTGCGAAAGAAAGACAAACTTTCAGAAATAAGAGGTCCAACAAAGAGAGGGTCATTCAGCAATAAGTTACGTAATCGCTACATGACCTCTTTTATAGTTTAGGTTGGCTTCTCAAGGACGCTGAAAAGAATTATTACGTGAACAAAGTTAAAAACGCAGGCAATAATCTGAAACAGCCGCGGAATATAATCAATCTTTCCTTGGCAGAGTTATATCTAATACCATAATACCCAAGATTCACTCCGGAAATCACACGTACGACAACCCACATGACATCGAAAATGTGCTCAACGATTCATTCTCCGTTCAGGAAGTCGATCTTTATAAACCAGTCAACGTATGCCCTGGTTTTGCCCCATATCTTCTTTCTTTATTATGTTTCACGTGAAGAAGTCTTCACTTTCATTCGTAACTTGAAAGACGCAAGGGCAGGACAAGATAGCTTTCACTTCGTGTATATCACATTTAACCTGTGACATGTTTTCGTGCATCATCAACCTCCTAATTGACACAGGCAATTTCTCAACCGCCTTAAAAGAAAAAGCCGAACTAATCGGTTTTAAGAAGGCTGACAAATGGACTCATCTGAAACTATCGTCCCATTACTATACTTTTCTTTTTCAGCAGAGTTGCCGAAATAATTCTGATGTGTCGTTTGACTAATTATTTAAGAAAACTTTAACTTATTTCTCCAAGCCAGTTAGGCTTTCGGCAAGGTTACGCTGTTGAGCTAGCAGTAATGTACTTAACAGACAACATTGAAATCGCAATCGAGGTTGGTAATTTACCTGCTGCGTTATTCATCGACTTTTAAAAAGCCTTCCATTCCATTGTTCATAGGATTTTGTTTCAGAAAGTAGAGTTCATTGGAAGAACTGGCCAAGCTTTATCTTTACTCCGCAATTACTAACGCGATAGAGAATAGTCTGTATACATACCTGGTTCTTACTCATTACCAAAAATGACTATTTTTGGTGTGCCACCCGTCTGTGTTCTTGGTCCTTTTTATACTAAGTCTATATCAATGTGCTTTCATTAGGCTTAAGCTAATCTAACTTTACACCCTATGCTGACGACACTGCCATAGTATCTGCAAGCAAGTTTATAGACCTAATGTTATCCAAAATAACAAGGACGCCACTGATGTAATGAACTGATGCAATGGACACTAAGAAATTCATTATATTACATTTTCCTCACACAGAAGTGGCAATCCTGGCACTGAATTTGTTCATATGTTTAATGACTTTAAGTTTTCTTCTGGCGTTACAACCTTCCTGGGAGTACAATTGCACACGCACCGAAAATTTACAATCCATATAGCCTCACTAATGAAGAAATCGGCATACGACATTAAGCCCGGCCCACATGGAGGGAACTTTCACGGCGAACTTCGTGCGGTGCGCACCAGCGCGGCGCAAAGCCAGCGTGCCGCCGCCGTGCTGTACCCACATAGGGCGAAAGACAGGCGGCACGATTTCAGTGCTGCTAGAAACAGCGCGATTCCATTCCCAGTACAATGCAGTGAAAAATCGTTTTGTATCTGCAACTGACCCATTATTCTGCAACTGAACCATATTGGTCGCGCCTGTACGGCTGTGATCAGTCGATCATTGTACGCGATGCGCCCAGCTTTTTGTCGCCATGTTCGCTCTAGGCTCTTTGGCTGACTAGCCGAGTCAATAGCGGCGGCAGGAAGTCGGACGCGACTGCGCCCTGATTGGTCCGCGCTGACAGCCTTTAGTGCACGTTAAAGAACCCCAGGTGGTCAAAATTAATCCGGAGCCCTCCATTACGGCGTGCCTCATAATCAGAACTGGTTTTAGCACGTAAAACCCCAGAAAGAAGAAGAAGAAGAAGCCTTTGTTCACCGCTTCCGGCGAGCGGTTGACCACCTGCGAACATATCTAGCGCGCCTTAATAACTGATCGACTGCGAACAGCCGCCGGCCGCCGGGCGGTCACCGCGCGCGGCCGCGCGCCAGTTTTTTGCAAGAAAATCGCTCCATATGGGTCGGGCTTTAGTGTTCTATTCAAAGATAGGTCACAGTTTGGTTTAAAACACTGCTATCACGTTGTTACACATTTATTCCTAGTGGTTTTAATTACTACATCTCTACATGCGGCAAAACTTACTCCCCAAAACTATCCCCATTGCAGATGATTCCAAATGAAGCCATACAAATGATGATTTTAGCATTCGTGCAGCTTATACTTCCTTGTTGCTTTGTGTTTAAAACATGCTACCACTTCATAGATTAAACCTCCTCATTTTATTTTGAGATTTACTCCGTGAAACGCCTCCAATTGTTCTGATTATTCTCAATCTGTTCTCACACTTCGCTTTTACGTCATTCGCTTCACAGAATAACACTTAGTTGCGGAAACCAAGGAGTTCTTATGGAAGATTCGCGGCAATTTCGCTTCAACTTCGCTATGGAATACCTTACCCAGTAATCTTAAATAATATTCTGCCATTAGTACATTCAAATTCTAGTTGCACGCTTTCTTGCAATGCATGTAAACGTGATTGAGCATATATTTTACTCATTATTGTATATTTGCGCTCACATTATGTCATGAATGTCACAATTTGCATTCAATTGTAACAATACTTCAAGCGAAGCTTCCTTTGCCTACCTATCCCATGGTTTCGCAGGGGTCGAACGATTGGTCACTGGTCGGGTTCTCGCCGAATATATTCCTCCTCAATCTTAAAAAAATGAAACAGAAAGAAGTACGTCCAGCCATGAGATTCGAACCTCGGCCTGATAGCGCAATAGCCCGATGGTCTAACAAGTGGGCCACTATTGCACTTTTCTTTCCTTATTGCCGGGATATAAGGCCAGTAATGTCGCAAACATTTTTTAAATACGCTTTGATCACACACGATCAAAAATAGAGCGCCCGCTACAATACACAATTTAATGAAACTTCAAACATCGGCCTGAAAGAACAGAGGCGTTCAGAAGCGGAAGCCACTGAGGAATGGGATCAAAGGTTTCGACCGCGCTACGCACTTGAGCCAGCCTCTTCTGGAAAGAGTGGACGAGCGAGTTGGCTCGGCGTGTCTATCTTTCAATACGGCTGCTCTATAGTGAATCGTATAGTTCTATCGTGCCACCGACAACTACCCCTTTCAGATGATCGCCGCATGCTGATGATGATTATAATATTCATACTATGACGCATACAAACAACGGGAGATGGGTCAAGAAGCGGCATTCAAAGAAATGAGAAGAAAATAAAATATAAGCCAATATTAAAGTTGTCACATTGCGTTCAGATGCAGGAATGAAGTATAGTGTTTCATTACCCGGCTTCACAAAGCTTCGCTTTCAAGTAGATTCCGAAATGTGCGTTGGATCTGCATAATCTTTATTTTTTTCTGTTAATTAATAACAACGAAGTGGAGGTTTGGCCTTACAGTCTATGGTCTTGAGACCTCCTTTTACACATTTTTCATAGATGTGCTTTCGCGACACGCAATAATTAAAATTGAATTCAAATCGAATTTATTTGACTTCCAGACATACGAGGCCGCAGTGCGATGTGGGAAGACTTCGAAAGCGGTTGATACTTTGTGGGTGCACGGTAAACAACGTCAAGTAGTCAACATTATGCCAAAGTAGCAATTACGACATTCCACACTGTGTAGCTCCGAGACCTTAAAGAACCCAGTCTAATGTAGTATGTGATACCTTGAAACTACGACCGCGTAATCTTTTTAGTATGTGCCCGTTAAACAAAAAACAGACCCCGACCAATAATTTTGAGGTCTTTCATAGATACTTCCACATGAAGTAGATAGGGGACAGTTTGACACCCACTCAACACTCCAAATTTGTTCTTTTCCGGCAAAATACTCCCATAGTGGACGCAAGATTAGGTAAAAGCAGACAAATTAGCCTGGTGCACACAAAATAATATGCAAGTTTAAAACAGTAATATGAGCCTAACAAAGAGGTAATTAACGAACTTGTACTAGGCTGACTCAGAAGCAGCAATTTAAGTGGGAGTTACACAATGTCACGCACCAATGCAACCAGTAGGTAAGCTATCCAGTAACAAAGGACCTAATAAATAAGCGACAATACATGAAAGTGTCCAACTGCGGAGATATAATAGAATGCGCTGAACTGTGAAAGCTGATAAACAAAAAGAAAGTAAGATCTATACGAAATTATAACGTCAAAAATATAAGGAAGCAGTAAAATATAGCCGCAGCATGAAATTAGTGAGAAGAAAACATGGCATAGGACAGGGCAGTGGAAGATAGGCAGGGTAATGTCATCCTCAATTTTGACAATATAGGTAAACCAGCAGTACATTTCTCTACTGACTTGTACAGTACCCAGAGCAGCCACGCAACCTTCATTTGATGTAGTGATGAGCACCATACAGAGGCCTCATTTTATAACTAGCAATGAAGTTAGAAGGGCCTTGCAAGACATGTCCCGGGGAAAGATGGCCGAAGATGGAATAACAGTATACATAATAAAAGATGGAGGAGATAATGTGCTTTGAAAGGCTTGCGGCCCCTTATACGCAATGCCTCACGACTTCAAGTGTACCAGAGAGCTGGAAGAATGGCATCATTACAGAAATCCATACGAATGCAGATGTTAAAGAATTGAATAATTACAGGCCCATTAGAACACTTTTCTTTCTGTATTGTATAAAAGATTCAACAAGGCAATTTGCAATATAATCAAGGCAACAGTTGACTTCAGTCAACCAAGAGAACAAAGAGCTATTCTACAGAGTATCACATCCATGCCATCAAACAGGTAATTCAGAAATATACTGACTACAACCAATCTCTCTATATGGATTTCATAGGTCGTGAAAAGGTTTTCAATTCAGTAGAAGAGCCAGCAGTCATGGCGGCATTGCTTAATCAAGGAGTACAGGAAGCATACGTAAATATCCTAACAAATATCGGCAAATACTCCCAGGCTGCCCTTATTCTCCACGAGAAAAGTGGAAAAACACCTATCAAGGAAGACACAATTCCTCCAATGCCATGGAGACCAATGCTCCAATGCTACGAGACCATGCCCGCGGGTCCCACGCCAGGCACGATGAGGGTGGCTAGGCGGAGGAGGAGGCGGAAGAAAATATTCGGCCTTTCCACACCGTGAAGATGGAGGATAAGCGAAGGTTATCACCATCACAACAAATGGAGGGTATACGCACCCATTCAGAGTGCTAAACGCATACAGTTCTTCCTATATTAAAGATTCTTTACACGTACCGCAAACTCTAAATTTACCAAGGTCTTCTCCACTAGTAGCGTAACGTTCATTCAACACTTGCAAGGCATTGTGTCGCTGTCTCGCCGGCGCGATCACACTGATGAGGGAGAAGCTGTTGTCGAACCACAAACGCTTGCGTTCGATGTTTCGAGTTTGCTCGGCGGCGTGGTTAGCAGCATCCGCCCGCCATTTCCGCTTGTGATTCTTCACAATTAAATTGCTCCAAATAAATCTGTCCGTCACGTAAGACAATGAATGGTTCATACCCCCTTAAGCATAGCTCATACCCCGTAAAGGCGGCCTCCCCATTACGACGATGGGAATGGAAGTGAAATGAGCGGCAACGGAGCTAGCTGTGGAAGACGACAACGACGAACGCGGGAGCAATGGCACGACTGCGTTCGCGCGGTTGCGCCGAGCGGTGCCAACGTGCTAGCTGTAAAGAAGACGACGACGCTAGAGCCATTGCTGATGATGACAGTTTCTGCTAACTGATACCGAAGTTCAGGCTAGAGATAGACAACTTGTAAAAAGCACTTCTCGTTGGCCGCCACAGCTGAAAATCGTACCGTCGAGGTCGTCCACCAGCCAGGCCGGCAGGAGCTACTACTGGCTGCCGAATGGGCCGCTGCCTTCCCGCGACCATGGTCCGTTCCGTAGCACAACCGCGGCCGCCCACTTTGGTCACAAACTGTAGAATGGCGCGGTTCTCCAGTCCACGCCAGCAGGCCCCAGTCCTTGCGAGCCGCGCCCAAGAACGACGTATATATATTATATATATATATTTATTGTCACGCAGATAATTATTTCGAACTCGCCGAAAGAGAACAGCCTTCTTTAATGATGGCCGACACTCAAGAGAACGCGCGCACACCTGGGCCCTTCGTCGTCTTCTCTCTGGCGATCTTGTGCCTGTAGTGGCAGCTGACTTATGACGAACGGTGCCTGTAGTGGCAGCTTACTTCGTGTCATTACTCCCCACGTGAAAATCGACGTCCCGGTCGCCGGTTGGAAAGGGTAAAGGGCGACAGAGGCGTGGGAGAGAGTTGATCAGAGGGGCACTTCTTCGCGGGCGTAGTACGGCTTCATCCGTACTACGTGGACAATCTCGGCTCGTGCTCGCCGTCGGCTCGAACTCATATTAGTACTCTGAGGGACGACCTCGTAGTTCACGTCGTGAGTCGCCTGACAATCTGTACGGGCCAAAGTATCTGCGCAGTAATTTGTCCGACAGCCCCTGGTGACGGACGGGTGTCCACACCCAACGAGTCGCCGGGTTCGTACTGAATGTTCCTTCCACCACTGTTGTAACGGCGGGTGTCGGCACTCTGCTGGTTGCGGATGCGCTTGCGAGCAAGCTGTCGAGCTTCTCCGCTTTCTGTATGATGTCGTCAGCGTTGCCACTTCTTGTTGTTCCGTTGTCTACCGGGAGCATGGCGTCTAAAGGTGTTGTTACGCAGCGCCATAAACCAGTTCAAATGGTGTGAGTGAGTGAGTGAAATAACTTTTATTACAGGTCCGGCGAGGACGCGAACTCGTCGCCCACCCGGCTAGTCTCACGTCGGGACCGGCAGGTCTAGCCCCCCGGCCCGGTCGCGGGCACGCCGGACAGCCAGGATTCTTGTCTAGAGAGGGGCTACGCAGAAGCGAGTCCCACTCATCCTTTCTGAACTGGGGTATCTCGACCCGCACTCCCAGAGCATGTGTGCTAGAGTGGAAGTCTGCCCACAGGGTGGGCAGCGTCGTCGCGATATACGTCAGGTAAACTTCGTGCAGAACGGCCAGACACGGATATGTTGCCGGTCTGTAAAAGTCTAAGCGAAACAGCTTGCGCCCTATTCAATTTGGGATGAGGGGGTGGAAAGACCCTTCTGGACATGTAGAAAAATTGTGTCACCTCGTTGTGAGTAGCGGGAGCGTCCCTGTGGCCGTAGGGGGGGAGGTGTGTCGGCTCTCCTTACAGAGGAAGCACGGTCGGTGAGGTCGTGCGCAGCCTCGTGAGCAGACTCATTGAGGTTCGGGGGAGCACCCTCGACCGACCCTACGTGAGCGGGAAACCAGTGAATCGAATGATGCGTGAGAGCATCCGGATTGGAGGCGCTAAGAAGACGAGCAGCCTGCTCGGCGACGCGACCCTTCTGAAAAGCCCTAACTGCCGTTTTGGAATCGCTGTAGATCTCAGACCCACGACCGTCCAGCAGGGCGAGGGCGATGGCGGCTTGCTCGGCGACTTCGGGGTCTGAAGTGCGAATTGAAGCGCAATGGAAAGCTTGCCGCTGGAGTCGACCACGACGACGGCAAAGGTCTTTCCATCGCTGTACTCCGCGGCGTCGACGAAGCGTGCTCTGATGCCTTGTTGATAGATCTTTTTTCAGAATTGCTACTGCTCTCGCCTTGCGTCTGCCCTCGTTGTGGACGGGATGGACGTTTCGAGGCACGGGGCCACTTCGAACTTGTCTCGAATGTACCTAGGGATCGGGGTACTGAATCGGGTGGTTTCTGCACAGCCGTATTGTATGCGAATGTCACGTATGGTAGAACTTGGTCCCAGGACTTGTGCTCTACGTCAACGTACATCGAGATCATGTCGGCCATAGTTCTCTTGAGGCGCTCGGTTAGTCCATTAGTTTGTGGGTGATAGGCCGTGGTTTTCCGATGATTGGTGTGGGTCAGCGTGACGATCTCTTGCATAAAGTCAGCAGTAAAGGCAGTTCCTCGATCGGTTATTAAGATGGAAGGATCGCCATGACGTAGTACAATTTCATGGACAAAAAACATCGCGACTTCTGTAGCGGTTCCGCGGGGAACAGCCTTGGTTTCTGCGTACCTCGTTAAGTTGCGACGACTATCCATTTGTTTCCTGCGGACGGCGTAGGGAACGGATCGAGGAGGTCCATTACCACGTGTTTAAACAGTGCTGGAGGAAGGTCCAGGGGTTGCAGAAGACCAGCAGGTTTCAAAGGTGGAAACTTGAGCCGTTGACAATAACGGCAGCTTCTCACGTAGCGCTGAACGGACGAGAATAGTTGTGGCCAGTAATACTTCTGGCGTATGCGCGCTAACGTCCTGGCGAAGCCTAAGTTTGCGGCACACGGGTCGTCATGACATGCCTGCCGCACTTCGCGCAGTGACACTAGGACGACAAGAAGGAACGTTTCTTAGCTGTTTTGAAGTTTTTTGTAGAGCACATCATTCCGGAGGCACTAAGAAGTCAGACCTCGTGATATCGGTCGTGGCACAACAACGTCGGCTCCCTGAAGGTATCTCATGAGGAGAAGCAATGTACTGTCTGCACGTTGGAGGTCAGCCATCTCGACAGTGTCTACTACACCAAGAAACGCGAAATTTTGCTCTACGTCACAGGACTTCCAAGGTATAGGTGCACGTGAGAGGCAGTCAGCGTCGCCGTGCTTCTGTCCGGATCGATATGCAACTTTGACGTCGTACTCCTGAAGGCAGAGGCTCCAACGAGTGAGGCGGCCTGAAGGGTCCCTAAAACTTGCAAGCCAACACAGTGAGTGGTGGTCACTTACTACGCGAAAAGGTCGGCCGTAAAGGTAGGGCCGGAATTTGCCGATGGCCCAAACGACAGCTAGACACTCATTTTCAGTCGTGGAATAGTTGACCTCCGCCTTTGTGAGCATGCGGCTCGCGTAGGCTAGTACTCGTTCGGCGCCGTCTTGCCACTGAACGAGTATAGCACTGAGCCCCACGTTGCTGGCGTCGGTGTGGATTTCTGTGTCAGCCTTGTCATCGAAATGCGCGAGTATGGGGGCTGTTCGCAGTCGCTTCCGCAATTCTGTAAAGGCTTCCTGCTGTTCTGCCGTCCATTCGAAGGGTACATCTTGGCGTGTGAGTCTCGTTAATGGTTCGGTGATCCTTGAAAATCCTTCAACAAAACGACGGTAGTAGGAGCAAAGACCTAAGAATCGCTGAACTGCCTTCTTGTCTGTTGGACGCGGGAACTCAGCTTTGGCAGCTAGCTTCTCGGGGTCTGGCCGAACACCGCGGGGGCTGACTACGTGTCCGAGAAACTTTAGCTCCTGAAAGCCAAACTGACATTTCTCAGACTTGATAGTCCCATTTGCTTTACTGATTGCACGGAGTACATTCCTGAGTCGTTCTAGATGTTCATCAAACGTTCTTGAAAACACCACAACGTCGTCTAAGTAGACTAAGCACGTCTGCCATTTCAGTCCAGAGAGAACAGTGTCCATCATCCGCTGAAATGTGGCAGGTGCGGAACACACACCGAATGGGAGGACTTTAAATTCATATAATCCATCAGGAGTCACAAATTCCGCTTTTTCGCGGTCACGCTCATCTACTTCGATCTGCCAGTACCCAGACTTAAAATTCAACGAGGTGAAAAATTGGGCATGGCGTAGACGGTCCAGAGCTTCATCGATCCGTGGCAGAGGATAAACGTCGCGTTTGATGACACTATTAAGCCGTCTGTAGTCTACGGAGAAGCGTGGTGTGTTGTGCTTTTTAACTAAAACGACGGGTGACGCCCATGGACTCATGGACGGCTGAATCACGTCATCATCTAACATTTCTTAAGCCTGGCGCTTTATCACTTCCCTTTCCGTAGGCGCAACGCGGTAAGGATGCTGACGAACGGGGCATGCTGACTCGTCCGTAGGAACACAATGCTTCGTAACGCAGGTGCGCCGTACTTTACACTCGGTAGAGGAACAGCCAGAGAAGTCATTGACAAGGTCTGTAACTGCTGTTTCTGTCGTTCCGATAAGCCGGAGTTAATCTGAATGCGATCGCTCAGGTTGACCTCTTTCGATGAATTAGGGGAAGCAGTTTCTAGCGAGGCCACATCAGTGAAGGCAGCAATTTCATGGAGGAAGGCGACAGCTGTCCCTTGTGGTAAGTGCTGATATTCGTTGCTGAAGTTTTTCAGCAGGACTAATGAGCGTCTGTGCTGAAGCTGAACGAGGCCCCGTGCAATGCAGGTGTTCCGCTCAAGCATTAACGCAATGTTTGCCTCAGCGATTCCCTCATAGCCGTCGAATGCGTCGCACGCTACCAGGGTCAGTAGGCTGCTTCTTGGCGGTACTGTTATGCTGTCTTCGACGATGCGCAAGGCGTTTTTGGTGTTATTCTTGTCGCCAGCGTCGCTTGCTAAGGCTTTTGCAGTAGATAACGTCACGCTCCATTTTTCCAGGTTAATTATGGCTCCATTCGCCTGTAGAAAGTCCATGCCGAGTATCAAGTCCCTCGAGCAGCTGGGCAGAATGATGAATACCCCGACGTACGTAAATCCATGAATATTTACCTGATTGGTGCATCTGCCCACGGGAATTAGTAGATGCCCTCCAGCAGTACGGACATGCGACCCAGTCCACTGCGTAAAAACGTTATTTAACTTTGACGCAAGCTCTCTGCTCATAATCGAGCTGTCCGCACCAGTGTCAAAGTGGTAACTTCTTCGTCGTCTATGGTAACCAGTATGTCTGACGTTACCACTTGCCTTTGGGCACCGGATTGTGACTGAACGTCCGTGCGTTGTCCTCGTTGTCGTCATGATGGAGGACATTCAAAGCGCTCGGCGTCAGCGGCCTCACCTCCGGAGGTCGCTGGACTCAGTTTGCCGGGTTTGCAGGGCTGGGTGAACGACGTCTACGAGCGTCTCGATGAAATGAGGGACTTGGCGATCGGTATCGAGCAGGCTATGCAGAGCGGGGTTCGTGCCTTCGCTGCTCGAATGAACTGTGGCGACTCGCGATGAAGTTCTCTATCTCCATCGGGCGCTAACCAGGTCGTGGACGAGGTGCACTTGGAGGGAACCCGCGGAGGCCCACGCGTCCATAGGGGCACATCCTGTAGGCGTGGCCAGCCTCTCCGCAATGAAAACACAGGGGCCTGAGGTCAGGAGCCCGCCAGACGTCACTTTTTCTGGGCCTCGACTCCTCGATGGACGGTGGACTGCGACGCCTGAACACTACTTCTGTTTGTTCGGAGGGCGCATGACGTTTGAGGGGCCGTACAGCGACGGTTGTCGTACGGCGTCCGCATAAGTCATTCGGACTGGCTCCCGCTGTTGTGGTACCTCGTAGCGTTCAGGAGCTTGGACGGCTTGCCTAATCTCGTCGCGCATTATCTCCGCCACAGAAATTCGGGATGTCGGCGCGTCGGTCACCTGCATTTTGTGGAGCCCTTCTCTAATCACAGCCCTGATCAATTCGCGTAGGTCCTCGGGGTGGTTTTCCGAGGTCATGCTAGAGGGGCTGTGTGAAAGTTCCATCACGTTGCCGTTGTATTGTCTGGCACGCTGTCGAAGGGCTCTTTCCATGGCTGTCGCTTCAGCAAGGAAGTCTGCAAGTGTGCAAGTGTTGTGAGCGGATTCCGAATAAGTCCAGCAAAAATCTCTTGCTTCACACCTCGCATCAAATGTCGCACCTTCTTGTCTTCGGCCATTGAGGCATCCGCACGTCTGAAGAGCAGAGCCATGTCTTCAGTATACGTGGTGACGCTCTCGTTCGAAGCTCGGAATCTTACCTGTATTGCCAGTTCCGCTCACTCCTTCCTGTCCATGTTGGAATATGTGGCGACCAGCTGCTGTCAAAATTCGTGCCACGAAGTCAATGTCACTTTATGATTATGGAACCACGTCCTCGCGGAGTCGTGAAGGGCGAACTACACATTGCGCAACTTGCGGTCTTCGTTCCATCCGTTGCATTCGGCGACCCACTCAAAATGGTCTAGCCAATTTTCCACGTCTTCAGTAGCATCTCCGTGGAATGCGATCGGCGTCTGTGGCTGGCTGAAGATGAACTGCGCCGGCGAAACGGCCGCAGCAGCCAGAGGCTGTGGGCTCAGGTTCATCGTCCGGATACGATCGGGCAACAGACCATGCTCAGGTTGGAGCCCTTGAAGACGGCGGCTAGTGCGTACGTGCACAGGAGTAATCTCTCCCGGACTACTTACTGGGGATGAGTCAGGGGTACGCTGCGTCTCCGGCAATGGTATCATATATCCAGCACCTCCACCAGTAAAATGTCACGAAGATAATTAATTCGAACTCGCCGAAAGAGAACATCCTTCGTTAATGACGGCCGACACTCAAGAGAACGCACGCACACCTGCGCCCTTCGTCGTCTTCTCTCTGGCTATCTTGTGCCTGTAGTGGGCAGCTTACTTCGTGTCAATATATATATATATATATATATATATATATATATATATATATATACAGAGAGAGAGAGAGAGAGCATCAAAAGTGAAACGATATCTGCAGAAGGCTGCTACTTGTCACTCCGGCGAAGGCTGGCCCACCAGCCGAAACGTTTGGACAGTGAAGAACGTGTGTCCACGTACGCCATTTTCATTCATGACGCTACACCAATCGAACCATATATATATATATATATATATATATATATATATATATATATATGCTGATGCATTTCTTCAAATACTACTGTTTATTGTCTACGTTTCTGCCGGAGACCAACCTTTCTCAAGAGACCGACCTTTCCCTATCGTGACAAAGATCGGTCTCCTGCCGAAACGTCAACAATAAACAAATAAACAATTGTTTTGACGAAGTGCATCAAGTTTTCAATTATAACGCTGCTGAACCGTAGCTACATTGTGCGTTTATATACAGAGTGTTTCAGCGAACACTTTCAAAAATTCTTAAAGGTAGCCTGGGGCAGATAGCACAATTCTAGTTCGTGAGCTGGTCTACTCGAAGAGGCGGACATTACTTGCATAAGAAATTGAAATGCATAATCAAGTAATTAACAAAAATTCACTAATTAAGTTTTTAACTAATTTCCTGATGGTCCATATGGCAATTTACAAATTGTGGCCGTGGAGTTTGCAAGGCGGATCCACTTGAAACGAATTCTCGGGATGACACCAGTATCGAGAAATTAATTCCCAAACTTTGCGGAGAAATGCATTGGCGTTCCAGTTAGTTTCTTAACAAAATGTCGCTTTGTGCATTTAAGCACAAAATTAACTGGAACGCCAATGCATTTTTCCGCAAAGTTCGGGAATTAATATATCAAAACTGGTGTCATCCTGCGAATTAATTTCAAGTGGATCCGCCTTGCGAACTCCACGAGTACAATTTGTAAATTGCAATATTGGCGATCAGGTATTTAGTTGAAAACTTAATTAGTGAATTCTTGTTAAATAGTCGATTAAGCATTTCAATTTT
Organism: Dermacentor silvarum; assembly: GCF_013339745.2. Taxonomy (NCBI): domain Eukaryota; kingdom Metazoa; phylum Arthropoda; class Arachnida; order Ixodida; family Ixodidae; genus Dermacentor; species Dermacentor silvarum. The sequence continues at coordinate 147,649,170 of NC_051157.2, forward strand.
TCGCGGAAATAATGTCCGCCTCTTCGAGTAGATCAGCTCATTAACTAGAATTGGGCTATCTGCCACAGGCAACCTTAAATAAATTTTGAAAGTGTTCGCTGAAACACCCTGTATTTATATATGCGTGTGTGTACTTAAAGTTTTATTTTTTGTACGATGCAGGACCGACCATTTCCTGCTCCTTGGATGTAGGATTTTGTCACAAAAGCTGCAAACATACAAATATGCGCGCCACTTGCCCTGGACAACAGAAATGCTGCCTCAACTTCCCCAAGTTGTGGCAATCGTAACGCACATCTTCGGTGCAGAAACCGATTAAGGCATTACCTTTAACATTTCGTTCACTAAAAGCCTGAAATCCTATAGTTGCGCAAAAACGAGAATAAAGTTTTAACATATACATGAACACGTCATAACGTTGTGGCATTTCACGTTGCTGTTGGTATACAGCAGTCTCTTCGTATAATTCACGTTCCAAAGTCCAACAACTTATCGTATTAATTATTTATTGGTTAACTTTGTGATCTAGGCAAATAAAGAAGCTTGTCTGCATTTTGAGCTATGTCAATATAGTGTGCATATTTTATTACCAGCAAACTACAGTGCGTTCTGACACGTAAATATTCTTGATGAAAATGGGATCATCATTTCGCAAATGTCCGCCTGAACGAATTTTTCAAAATTCCATCGAGTGCTTACAACCCATCTCAACAGGAGGCACTAGAGCGTTAAGACTAGGTGCTTTCGTTTCGTCCTGGGACCGAGGCCGGCACAAGCTCCTCCTAGACATTCGTCAATACGAGGTCTCTCCTGGCCCTAGAACACTGCACGGGCTGATTTTTTCAGCCCGGGCCCGTCCCGGGCCCGTTTATACGTTGGGCTGCCCGCCCGCGCCCGAACAAAAGTTTTATGGCAAGACCCGGGCCCGGCCCGGCCCGGCCCGCCACCCCTTTACCTTAGGCCCGAGCCCGGCCGGAGACCGAAAAAGACATGTTTTTAGAGTCGAGACGCGCGAGGATAACTCGCTGCACGTTACATGCACACCACCAGAAAGTCCGAGCCCGGCCCGGGTCAAAAAGCACATGCCGTGCCCGAGCCCGTGAAAACACTGCCCTACCCGGCCCGGCCCGGCTTTCGGGTAAGCCCGAGCCGGTGCAGTGCTCTACCTGGCACTTCGGCAGTTTTCATCATGGCCCTCTGTTATCATGCACGGAAGCTTGCTGTAACTTGCCATTGCAGCCGCGGGCCATTGCTTCCTCTGGTCAATATCAGGTCGCCTTACTGTATGTGCCAATATCTTCAAACTCATTCATAATATCGGTGGGCGCACTACGCAAAAAAGGACAAAAAAGAACAAGGTAATCAGGACACGTTACCTTCTGCGCTGTTTGTCCATCGCTTTGAGTAGTGCGCCGACCACCATCGTGAGTGAACTGTTCCAACTCCCCAGAATCACCACTCCCTTAAGTAGTATCGCCATAACCTAACTTGCTTCGTTTGGCTCTTTTAATGCACACATCATTGTCAGTGCTGCGACGACAAAATCATCCAAGACGATACAAGAGGCCAACATGAGAGCTGCCCTTCGTGATACTTTACAAGTGACACCAGCCTTGTGCCGTCCGTGTAGTCAAGCTTGAATGTCTGCTTTCCAGCGAAGCTGAACTCAGTCTGTGGGCACATATGAGTATATGTCTTACCAATAACCAACTTCGCCGAATTATCATTGTTATAACTTGCACATTCGTTTAATGGCGACACGCACTCTTGGGTCAGCATACGTCACTTGTATTACGCGATGAGTGCTGTACATAAAGCGACGGGGGCCCGATCTCGAATCGACGCGAGTGCAATCCATGGCTCTGCAACTTATATCATACGTGTCTATATAGCAGGCACAATCAGATCGCCGATTGTGCTGAAGAAGTCAATTGCCCGTCCAAACACTCTTGAGCCTATCTGTCGACTTCAATAACGGACCGAGACATGGTCTAGTGATATTGTTACGCTGAGCTGTAGAGAACGAGGACGGCTTCGAAGACAACGAAAAGTCAACGCGACCTGGCTGGGCTCCCTTTCGTGTCCGTCAACGCGCTGTACCTTTGTATGCACATCCTGTAAATAGCTTTACGCGCGTAACATTGTAATGCAGTTTTACAAAGCAAAAAAAAAAGAAGTATCGGTACCCCTTCATTTAATCCACAAATTTCAGAGCTCCGCGAGCTCTAGCTGATTCAAGATGTACTTAAAGTATGAGCTCCAAGCTCCTCTCAACCAAAACGACTGCTGTCTGGTGTACGGAGTGGCGTCAAGAACCACCGTGAAGCCGCATGTCGTATAAAATGGAAAGATCATTCGGCTAAATTGAAGCGCTTACGCGGCAGGTAGACAGAACTATAGTGCACTAGAATATGGGGTAGTGTGCTCTGGGAGGACTCACGGCTGGCACACTTGATTTCGAAAGCCACGAGATGGCGCCACCCGAGCATGGGCGGTCTCATCATGCACCGCTTCCGATGCGCTACGGCGCTTTACATACATCGCGCTTAAGAATATCATTTCTAATTGCTAGCATGTCAATGCTAACACGTCCCTGCTTCGACCGCACCCTGGCACAGCCAGGATCCGTTAGAGAACTGCTTGGCAATGCTCAGAGAACCACTGGGGCAATGTACATGCAATTTTCCCAATTAGGTGTCACACATGAAGAAATGTATAGATTAGAACCTACACAGCGACTCCTTATTAACATTTCATGAAATCGTCTCCCACTATAAAGAGGAACGCAGGCGCTTCCCGCCTCCACACCCAAATCTATGTAGAGCTCAATCGATCACGCTTAGGATGCTTCAGACGAGGTCATATCCCTCGCGAGGTTTCCTAAGCAGGATTAATACAGAAATTGACCCACATGCAGTTCCCGGATTGTGGGGAGGAGTTTAGCACTCTAGCACATATGCTCTGGCAGTGTCCTGCGTTACGGGATACGTCACTCATCCAGCGAACAGGACTGGGACGAGGCCATCTCAAGTACGGAACTCAAGCTCCAGTCCATGGCCGTCCAGAGGGCCCCTGAAAGAGCGGAGAGGCTTGGCCTCGATTCCGACATGGGAGCAGCCAGCGGCGAGCCGGGGGCCCCAGCGGGTCTCCGCCGGCTAGTCCCTCAGGACCTCAATAAAAGTTCATTGTCTGTCTGTCTCCTTCCTAAGCAGATATTAGTCCGACAATACATAAATATTATGTAAGTGACTGTCTACTTCATTTCTAAAAGTCACAGGATCAGCACTCTATTGGATATAGCAAAATTAATTACTTACAAAAAGATTAGTTACCTAATTACTCAATTATGTATGTAATATGAGCAATGCAAACCAACAGCACAATCATTTTTAATTTATTTATTAATTATTCATCATAATTTTAATTACTTGAGCTCTTTTAAAGTTGAATAATGAAAACTAAATCAATAAATTATTACTGAATTAGACGCATTCAGCTCTTCATATTGCGCGGTGACAACCGCTGTGTAAAATTCAAACTGAAATACCTCAGGGAAAATCAAGCTTTTATTTTGAACAGTGCGTCGTTTGAACTACATAAACTCCAAAACAAAAAACAACCAGCACAACTGACAACAGGAGGAATGAGCGACGGATGTTGGCGGTGGCGCTGCTGTCGCGTGGGCTGGCATCCAAATGCCGGACCTTTCCACACTTGCCTCCTCACGGCAATGCATGGCGCATGCCGCCCCTGAACACACTACCCCGTTCTAGTACACTTTAACAAAACCTTATCACAAGTCTTTCTTGTCGCCGAGTCTTTCCAGCAGCAGCCAAATGCGACCGAGCTCGAACTTGTTTGACTGCACCGACTATATGCCAGCCCGACATAGAATAGTGACACCAGCTATTGGCCGATTCACCGCTGTAGGCGGTACCGCTAATATTCCAGCATGCAATGTTTCGCCGACAGTGATACCGACAATAACTAGAAGTAATATGAGTGCAAGTGTGCTTGTCTGTCGTGCCGGAAACGCGACTAGTAACAATCTGTCGATCACCACCGGGCTCGTTTTCGATCGTCATGGGAGTCACATCTGAAGATTACTCGCTACCAAAAACTTAACAAAGGACAAGAACGGCCACTCTACACCATTGCTTGTGTCTGCTTTACGGGCGCTAAAATCATTCGAAACAAGCTCATCAAGCTCAAAAGCCTCAATTCTGAACTCGTCTTTTGCATATTACGACGGCACTGCGGCGAACGTTCGGCCTAGAACCTCAGACATTTTTTGCTCGACAAGCAGTCCCATCTGGGAAATATTAAACAGTTCCAGAAGAGAAACGCTGTTTTAAATATAGTATTCGTCACGATGTTTTCAAGCAATCTACTTTGTACATTGTAAGAAGCACAGGCGAAAGACTTATAAACTCCCTAGTTATCAAATGGTGTCATCAGTGGTCTATCACAGACTATACTTCGCACACCGGAGCCTCTCCGAGAGATATGAGGTCGGATACTTAAGTGGATTGACAATGTACCCAAACTTGATAAATTATTTTTTTTTCGGCGAAGCATTGTTTGCGTTTCGCGTCAAGAAAGCGACTGGCAACTTGAATATACCTGTAGAGGTAAAAAAAACATTAGCAGTCACTACAAGGGACGACGTGGGATGCCACGTGTTTTCTCATCAGCTACACGTGAGTAAGGGCTGCTGCGATATGTGCTGTGTTGGCGCTCACACGTAAATGAAGACAACCGTTCTGTAAATTTACCTAGACCATACAATTTACTCATATTTGCCGCAGTCGCCATTTCATATGCGAAGAATAGGGTGCCACGAAGGGTCACTTATTTCACTTTTACGCATCTATCAAGTCAACGATCGAATAGTGTTAGTTCTTAGAAACCCCTTTCGAGAGCGCTGTGGTCGCGCGTACTCACTCGACATTCTTGTTTGCGTTCTTAAGCACAGCTTTGAAATGTATGGAGCTAGGAACTGTTGAATCTGATGTTGTTTGGCTAGATTGTCAGTTTGTTTGTTTAATTAATTGTTTATTTGTTCTTGCTTGCTTGTTCGTTCGTTCGTTCGTTCGTTCGTTCGTTCGTTCGTTCGTTCGTTCGTTCGTTCGTTCGTTCGTTCGTTCGTTCGTTCGTTCGTTCGTTCGTTCGTTCGTTCGTTCGTTCGTTCGTTCGTTAGTGTAATGGTGAGGAGTGGGAAATAGGCCACCGAAGGGGAGTCTATCTCTGTGATCATAAATATGCTCCAGTCATTAAGGAATGTACAAAATAAGTGAAAGAAGCATAAAAAATGGAAATGAAAAAGGGAAGAATAGCGAAGAATCGAGTATAATGTAACTATGGCCTTGCCTGCTAAGCAATATACAGGGTGTCTCACGTAATGCTAGCGAAGCTTTTAAATATAAAATATAGAATATACGAAAGTGCAAACAATGGTATCCTATCAGCAGTAACGCACCACACCAGGAGGATTTTTTTCATAAATGAATTATCAATAATTAGATTACAATAATTAACGAACTCTTAAATTACTCAATTGAGGGCGCGAATTTTAATATAAAAGTAATAATCGTGTTTTAAAACATCCAATTCAGTTGTTTTCAGTGTGCTATGTTTCGCGTAATTATTTTTTCCGCGTCATAAAGAACATGCGCAAAATATGAAAATAGCCACATTATCACACGTCCCCGCGCCGCAACACCAGAGGTCCCAGGCGTCATTCGGAAGAAAAAAATGTCACAGTTTCGCCATAAGGGCGAAGCAATGAATGCGATAGCAGCACAGCAATGTCATACGAAGTAAGGTGAGCGGCTTTGGTAGCAATATGAATTGTAGTAAACATGAGCTGATTAAGTAAGCAGGTGTGCTGCGGCGTAAGTAGACCGACGTGAAGAGAGACTCGATGACCACGAGAAGGCGCGTGTGAAACGGTGGTGTTGATGAGAAGCGCTTCCCGTGGGCAGCGCGTGCGAAGGGACACACCTGTAGCGCTGCACTGCCGATCCGGGCAGCATTGCATGTGTAGCGTGCGTTGGAAAATGTGGCCCGACTATCACTAACTGAATGAACAAGCGTGGTGTTTGAACAAGCTCGCACAAACAAACATGAATAGAACACAGTGAATGACTGCAGACAACGACCGTCAAAACTGTGGCAGCAAGCGGATACGCCGCAGCGGCGAAGGTACGTGCGGTCTATCGCTTCAACGGAAACTGAGCGGCGAATGCACAGCGCAAAGAAAAGGTCAGAGCCGTGTGGAGATAGGAGACAGTGCGAGCGAGCGACGAACGCGGTTGTTGGCAGAGTGAAATTGCGCCCCCCCCCCCCGCTCCCTCCGGCGCTGGCTTCCCGCTTCCTTGCTTGCGCGTGGGAGATTGAGTGCGTTCGCTCTCCGTGATAGCGCGCGTCCCCGCACGCTTCCGCTCGGGCATACGGCACGCGGCGAAGATTTTATCTATAAGGAACCTCACGGCGACGGCGACGACGACGACGACGGCGACGCCGACGGCAGAAATCCGGTTGAAGTGAATTGCTATCGCAATAATAACTCTGCTCAATGCCTGGCTCGGCGGCCACGTAAAAGTTGCGAGACATCGGTATTGGCGTTGGTCACCGCGAACTGCGAGCACTGCATTGGCTTCCGCGTGAAGCGTGAAGCCAATCCAGTGCGCAGCGGCATTCAGGAGGACAAAGGCATTGAGCACAGTTTATTCTTCCGAGTAACGCCTGGGACCAGTGGTGTCGCGACGCGCCGACGCGAAATCATGCGGCTATTTTCATATTTCGCGCATTTTCTTTATGACGCGGAAAAAAATAATTACGCGAAACATAGCAAACTCCAAGCAACTGAATAAGGTGTTTTAAAATACAATGATTACTTTTCTACCCAAATTCGCGCTCTCAATTTAGAAATTAAAGAGTTCGTTAATTAATCTGATCTAATTATCGATAGTGCAATTATGTAAAAAACCTCCTGATGCGTTACGTAAACGCTGAAAGAATACCATTTGTCGCGTCATCATACATTCGATATTTTATTTTTAAGAGCTTGGCTAACGATAGCTGGGAACACCCTGTAAATCGATGGAAGGTTTAACATAAAAACCATTATTTTTCTGGAGCATGAGCGTAACAAAAAAAGTCACAGTTTCGCCCGAAAGGCGAAGCATCAATTGCGATAGCAAATTAGTAGAGAGCTAGAAGGAGTAGGGATAGTAGTTTTATCAGCTGCATAAACTTGATACATTCTCTTACTAACTGAATTAACAAGCGTGGTGTCAGCGCGCACAAGCAAACATGGATAGATCACACTCAATGACCGCAGACAACCACTGTCAAAACGCTGGCGTGGGGAAGCGCGGTCGCCGCAGCAAGCGAAGGTTCGTGCGGTTTAACGCTTCAACGGATACTGAGCGGCGAAAGCACAGCGCATACAACGGTCAGAGCCGTGTGGAGATCGCTTGCAAGATACGGTGCACGCAACAACACCGACAGACCGTATCGGCGCAAAGTACAAGAACGCATTTGTTGGCAGAGTAGAAGCCCCCCCCCCCCCCCTCACTCCCGCGCTGACTTCCCGCTTTGCTCTTTTCGCGTTGGAGAATGCGTCGCCAGTTCCCCTTGCGCCCGGTTGCAAGATACGCATTTGGTACCGCCACAGCGTCGCCCCCCTCCCTCCCGCCCCCCTATACCCCCACGGCCTTTCGCGTGACGGAAGTCGCGTTTGCTCTCCGCCGTGCGTTCACTCTCCGTGATAGCGCGCGTCCCCCGCGCGCCTTCACTCGCACATACGGCGCGCGGCGACGATTTTATCGCCCTTGGACTTTAAACGGAACCTCACGGCGACGGCAGAAATCTGCTTGAAGTGTCCATATAATTGCTATCGCAATATGTATGTTTTGATTATGCACAATGCCGCAATGATAGCATCACTTTTTAAGAACGGTGCAGTCGCAAATGATTATATCCCGTTATGTGCATAGGTTGTACTTAACCAAACATGAGTACCTGCAAGAAAATAAAGTTTTGCGATATTAGAGCATGACACCACAACACAATTATAGAGCTGCGCATTGCCTAGTTGCCTTAGTGTTTCCAGGAGCTATCGGCAGCACTAACGCAATGTGTATTCGCTCAGCACTAGATCTACAGAACGCGAACAATGATTTTACGTGGCTCCTCCGTACTGCGTGAGAATTGTTCAATAAATAGTTGACTATGTGCATTGTGAATACGCCTTTGTAATGAACATTCTATGAGAGCCAGAAATAATGTTCGCGAGTTTTATGAGCGCGGAGAGCTTGCATGGCAACACTTTAGTGAGGAAAGTGCGAAGAGAACAGATATATTTAAACCACCATGAGGTACATTTCTGTGCTACTTGTTCTAGGCCTTGTCTCCAGCGTCCTCTGTGAGTATACGCTGCTTCTGTCAAGTTGTCTTGCGACAGTCGCGACGTCAATGGTACTTTGAGATCTTCATCATGCTTCTGTTTTAGAGAGTAGCACTCTTTATATGCGAAGCAGGCGTTACTTCCACTGTAGACGTAAAAAAAGAATTCACCAGTGGTTTGATTTTGAAGACTGGCCGCCTAAAAATTATGGTGCCCCGATTTTAGCCTATACACTTTACAAATGAAATTACATTTATTTTGTATTTAGTGTCTAGTGTAATTGCGAACTCGAGATTACAAAATAGTTGCGCTGTCAGCGTAAATAGGGGTTTCAGACGCCACATCTAAACTAATATCTTTGCAAACGCGTGACTTTCCAACACTCACCGGTTTAAACAATTAGCGTGCACTTCTTCACACACGTCTGCACTCTGTTCAGAGAGGCCATGCATCCTGTTTGCTGCAATAAGAAAGCCGGTCACACTCGATATTGCGTAAATTCAATCCAAATAAAAAAAAATCTATTCCAATCTATTCAAGGATCAGTATCCAGCGCAAAGGTTGGCTGTGCGGGAAAGCGAAATCATTAAGTGCCTAAATAAGAATCCACAATTTTGTTTCGTGATTACGTGGACATATTGCTACACACGTGTGGTATTTGATTGTGTAACGAGGCGCGCGGGCGTCATCACTCGAGAAAAGAGGAAGAAGAACGAGCTGGGCTCGCGGGAAGAAGACGCCATCGAGGCTGAGGTTCCTCACGGACCACTGGAAGCTGCTAAAAGAAGCAGAACAAATTCGCCTGCGTTCGTTCTCTGGTGGTTTGTCTGAGCATCTGGTGATCTTATCCTTTTTCTTGTTCATTTTAAAGTATTTGCTCCGTAGTATTACCCGCTCCAGCTTAAGCTGATATCCAGGTACTCCCGCGGGAGGGGACAGCTTCTCTTCCTAATCATGAGATACCTTTGGATTTCTTCCCACTCAGCGGTGTAACCAGCTTCCCCATGGAAATCGTTCCAGCGAGTGGGGCTCCATTAAATTGAATAATCCTCAGGCTACCCAGGAGGCTCTTCATGCTGCTACTTCATTGTACCATACCATCTCGGATGTAAGGCAGTTTGGCCGATGAGGCATTGTTTATAGGTCACCGGACCAGACATGTGTTGCGGACTTACTCAAGTGCACATCTTTCGCAGTCATTCCGCTGAGTGCATTTATCCCTACTCACCTCGCGTGCATCAAGGGAGTAGTACGAGGTGTCGACTCAAGTCTAACCCCGATAGAAACATTGAAAATGTTAAATGCAGCTCGAGTGACTGCCGCATACCGATGCAATCAAGTGTTGGACAATACCAGAGTACCAACAGAATCAGTGATAGCCATATTTTCTGGCACTTCCTGCCCATCAAAGATCGAAATATGGCCCCTTGTATTCAGAGTAGATCCACTTGCACCGCGTCCGCTTCAATGCCGCAATTGCTGGCGATTTGGCCATAGTATCGGTGCATGTAAATCAAGCCAACGTTGCCGAAAATGTGGGGATAGTCGTGCTCCCAGTGATTGCACTTCTGAAAACGAGAAATGCTGCCTTTGCGATGGAAAGCATCCGGCTGATTACTCTGTTCTATGCGAGCCCAAGAAGTGCGGATCCTCGAAGTTATGGACAAAAGAAGCGGCTCCGGAAGAGAAGCTGCAAATATTGTAAATGAAAGAAAATTTGGCTATGCTGGAGATACAGCTAAACAAAATACGATACCTTACTCAGCTCTCACTGCAACCATAGAAAATGCTGTTCAAAAGGTCGTGGCTAAGGCAATGGATCAGTTGTTGGTAAACCTTGGTGAAAGCATCGCACAGCCTATTTCCTCGCAAATGAATACGTTAATACAAGCTACTGGTCTGTCCTAAGTAGAAAATCAACTTATAAATTCAGAGCAGCAATCTGTCGATGAAAAAAGAGATACAACTGTCTCGGGAGATGGCACAGCGTGCAATAGTTTCCCCTCCCACTCATTCTGCTTCCGACAACCAGACCATACATGATTGTGAAATTAAAGACGCTGGCATCCCGGCCGCGGCGGCCGCATTTCGATGGAGGCGAAATGCAAAAACGCCCGTGTGCTTGCGTTGTAGTGCACGTTAAAGAACCCCAGGTGCATAATGCTCGTGTTCAAAAAAGAACTATGTCAACAATAAATAAGGATTCTTCCTCACTTCCCCATCCGAAGTCAAAGTAATGTCAGTCGAAGTTTACATTGGAGGATAGTGCATCAAAGAAGTCCCCTTCGACAGCAGCAACTTCTTCATCATAGGATTATTAAAGGTTCTTCGGTGGAACTGCCTCTCACTATTATCAGCTTCTGTAGATTTGTTTTTTCTTACGAACTAACTTAATCCAGATATAATAGTATTACAGGAAACTTGGTTGACAACGGAGAAAAATTTACATTTAAAATTTTACAGATATTTTCGACTGGACCGCCCTACAAGAGGGTGTGGACTAATTATATTTATTTCGACTGAAATATGTCATAAAGCCAAAATTTTATTCGAATTGGTGGATTCTGAGTGCGAAATTCTGGCTATAGAACTGACTATGTTTGGATGTTTCCCTCTTTACTTATACTTATTTTGATACAAATACTTATTTCGATTCTGGTGTACAGGACACTCGCTCTCTTGACAGTGTTCTAGCTAGCTGTGGGCGGGATGCTTTACTTACTGAGCATTTCAATTCGCAATATGTTTCATGGAGTTTAAAGACAGATTCATGCGGTAAGCGCTTGTGGAATCGGTCATTAGATAATAAACTTTCTTGTGTAAATTCTGGAGCAACTACATTTGTGCGTGGCCAAAATCAGTCTGCAATTGATCTCACATTCTCTAGTCGTAGTCTCTCGGTGTGTTCGTGGTCGACTGTTGATTACGCCTCTAATAGTGATCACCTTCCGCTGTTCTTTGAAATAGTCCCCGCTATTACAACAATGGATGAACAAGCTTGAACGTTCGTAAACTACAATACCTTTAAGCAGTACCTGCGATCTGTGATTTCGTCACTTTCTGAGGAGTCCAATGAAGAAAAGACGAAGTTTATTTGTTCAGCCCTCAAAAATTCTAGCAAGCAGTCGGAATTCAGAATTCGATCTAAAAATGGTTACTCTCACAACCCTTGGTGGAATACTGACTGTTCACGCGATTATAAAAGAAGGAAAGCAGCCTGGAAAAAGTTGTTATACAACCAGTGTCCGAAAAATTGGAGTGATTATAAATTCTACAGAACTATATTTAAACATAGTTTCTAAACCAAACACGACTATGATTGCAAACATTTTGAATATCTATCAAAATCTAAAACCAAGCGAGCGCTTTTCACTTTTCTTCGTGGCAGAAAGATTCCTCCGCGTCCGAGTAACATTTATTCGATGGTTTTCACTGTTGAAAAAATGACGCAGATGTTAGAAGAAATTGCAAAGGGTTTATAAATCCGGTTCACGTCCTTGTTATCGCTATGTTCCAAGTTACGCATACGGTCCGATTATTTTACGAAGATCACTATGTTAGAACTGGCTACAGCAGTGGAAAAGATTCCATATGCCGGCCCAGGTGTTGACGGAGTAACCACAAAAATCATAAACATTTTATTCAAGGAGTCCCCAGATGATCTTTTAGACGTAGTAAATTACTGTATTCAATTTTCGTGGATGTCTTCCAGTTGTAAACTCACTAAAATTGTTCCGATTCCTTAAAATAATGGTTACGGATACACGCTTGATAATATTCGACGAATTGCTCTAACTTCCAATTTAGTGAAATTAATAGAAAGAATTCTAAATTTTCGTCTAATAAAATTAGTAGAGAACAAAGACGCGCTCAGCCCTTTCCAAATTGGCTATAGAACTGACTGTTCCATTTGGCACGTTCATGTGGACCTGGAAAGCCGTATAAAACAAGTACGTCACCAGAGACAAATTGCAGCTCTAGTAACTTTAGATATATCTAAGGCTTACGATAGTGTAGAACACGAAGTTTTATTGAATCGATTAATTAACCTTGATTTCCCAAAATACATAACAAAATGGTTTAGCGAGTTTGTGACTGACCAAGAATTTTATTGTTCTTTGAAAGGATGTTCATCACCTAGACATCGACAATCTCGTGGCGTTCCACAAGGAGCTGTCTTGTCCCCTTTATTATTTAATATATTATTCAGCTCCGTACCTTCTCATAATGACATATACACATATGTCTACGCAGATGACATTGCGTTTTTTGCATCTGACACTGACATCCACTCTTTATATAATCAATTACAAACATACCTGTGCACGATAGAAAACTGGTTACTGAATATTCGCCTCTCCCTAAACGTCAGAAAATGCTCAATAATAGTTTTTCCTTTAATATATCCAATACATATAAACCTGACCTACCACCTGCAGAACATACCTCAGGTGGACTCGGTACAATACTTGGGCATATTATACGATGACCGGCTAAATTGGCGCGCGCACATTGAATACATAAATAAATAAGGGGTGCGAGCGATTAGAATGCTAAGAAGGCTTTGCAACAGTTGATCAGGAATGCGGAGAGACTCTCTTGTGATGATTTATAGAATGTACATACGGCCAATTTTGGAATTCAGATGTGTTCTATATTCAGGTGCGCCGGCATACAAATTACATCCCCTTGTTCTTCTGGAACGGGAAGCTTTACGCCTGTGCCTTGGATTGCCAAAGTTCGTTGCCAACAATGTATTATACCTAGAAACACATTTAACTTCTCTTTTGTGCAGATTTCGGTTATTAACGGTCCAAACATTCTTAAAAATATATGAATTCCCTATAAAACTACAAATCATTTTCGTTTCCCAGCCTGCAATATTTTTTCCATCTTCCTGGCCCCGGTTCCACACTCCTCAGGTCGTTTTCGTGCAGGCCCTTGTTGGTTCCTTAGATACACGATTATGTGAGAACCCTCCAATTTGCAGTGAGAGAGAGAATCTCCAAATTATTTTCGACGATATATATCCAAACAACGCAAAACTCATTTCTTATAATATATTAAATGGACTATTAGAAAATCACTTATTGGAGTTAAAACTAACAGCCGTCATAGCGACAGATGCCTCGCAATCAGAAGAAAAATCTGGAATTGGAATTTTCTCTTCCGCTTTCGACTGGTCGTTCTCCTTAAGACTTCCAGACTATATACCAGTATTTCTAGCTGAGTTTCTGGCGGCTACATTGGCTCTACGAAAAGTGCACTCATCAATTTCGGAAGTTGTAATCGTAACAGATTCTTTGTCATTATGTTCAGCTCTCACTGCAAATAGTGGCTCACAAGTTTCTAGTACATTTCGATTTCTTTTACCTTCTAACTTAACATTAATTAGATTGGTATGGGTGCCTGGTCACAAAGGATTAGTTATCAATGAATTAGCTGACAGCTTAGCGAGAGCTGCCCTTAGTGGTCCAATCCTTCCGATTCTTCCTGTATCAGCTTACAAAACCGCGGCTAGGTTCAGGAGACGGGCAGTCATGCAAGACTCCTGGAACCTGCCATTAACAAATCTAACTGATTATCAACACCTCCTATTTCCTTGGAACAGAAAATTCTGCCATAATAGAAAACTTGAAGTCCTCTTTACCAAATTCAGATGTCGCATTCCTACATTAAATTTTTATCTGCATCGATCTGGTCTGGCGCCCTCCTCCTTGTGCTCATACAGTGGTGAAAACGAAACAATAGAGCACTTCTTCCTGTCGTGCCGCCGTTTTTCCCCACTAAGAAAACACGCTTTAGAAGAAAAATTTCACAGTGCAGGATTGAATATTACGATACCCAATATTCTATGTTTTGGTGCCTCTTCTCTCGGACATTATCATAGGGATGTTGGTGCAGCTGTTGTGGGGTATATAATTGAATCAGGACGATTTCCTTGTTAAATTCTTAAATTTTATGTGAATAAATTCCTTTAGTCATCCAAATTTTTCACAAGTGATCCTTATTAGACCCCGATAATTGTTTTCCTTCAATCACCCGATTCTTGGCCAATTCCCCATAGTGGGTGCATGAAGGCAAGCAACCTCGCCCGGTAAATCTAACCTGTCAGCGCTGCAACCGCTGTTGTAAATACAACCTGTAAATAGTTGCTCGTCTTACTGACTCGTCCTTCGCGTAACATTGTGGTGGATGTGGAACGTTCCCCGTCCTCGCCACGGAGCACCGAAGTGGCCGCACCGTCGTCTTCTCAGTCATGGCTTCCGATGGAACCACCCCGTCGCCACCTACACCTGCGGCGCCAACCATAACGTACGTTACGGTTCCTAGTCTCCGTGATCCTGGGACAATCTCCGCCGCGTTGACGTCGACGACTGGCTCAGCATGTCTGAGCGTCATAGCCGAAGCCACCACTGGGACCCTACCATCATGCTTGCCAATGTGATCTTTTATCTGGACGGGACACCGCGTGTCTGGTTTCGCACCCATGAGGTCGAGTTCTCCAGCTGGGACATTTTCAAATAGCGGCTTCACGACCTATTTGGCAACCCGTAAGGTCGCCAACAGGCTGCGCGCAAAGAGCTTGCTACCCGTGTCCAGTCGTCGACCGAATCGTATGTCTCCTACATACAGGAAGTGCTCGCGCTTTGCCGGAAAGTCGACGAGCAGATGACCGACGTTGACAAGGTTGGCTATATCCTAAAGGACATCGCGGACGACGCTTTCAATTTGCTCGTCTATAACTTTCTACTGTCGACGCCATCGCCAAAGAATGCCGCCGCTTCGAGGTAGCCAAAAGCCGCCGCGTCCCCCCACAGTTTTCCCGGCTCCCCAACACTCCTGCCACGTCCTCTTGCTCCGCTCTTACCGCCACAGAACGTCACGCGTATGGTTCGCTGTGAGATTGAAGCGGCGAGTCCAGCCCCCCTTCATCCGCGACCCCTAGACGGTACATTTGACCAAGCGGCCCGCACTATCTCCGTTATTCAAGCAGTTGTGCGGCAAGAAATTGCAAACCTTCGCATCCCTACCGCCTGCTATGTCTCCCGACCTGATTCGGCACCCATTCCCATGTCCGCAACCTGTAATGGCCAGTATATCGCTTCCAGAACACGCAATCCTGCTGAATGGCGAACCCCAGACGACAAACCGATCTGCTTCCGATGCCACCGAGTTGCTAATGTATCCCGCCACGGCCGCACCACCTGGATGCCGCCGTACTGGAGCTCGCCGTTACTCACCTCGCCGTCTGTGCCCTACTGCTGATGCCCCTGACAGCCACTCCTCTGGGCGATCGCCGTTGCCTCAACGCCGTCGCTCCCCGTCTCCCCAACGTCGCCGCTTTTCCTCGCCAAATGCCGGACGGAAAACTAGGCCATGCAGCTCTTGGAGGTAGTGCTGCATTGGGTTCGTCCTGTCCAAATCCTCCGTTGACGCTCCTCACGAACACGAACCTAATTTAAGTAGACGTAGATGGTGTCCCGTTGACGGCATTGATTGATACTGGAGTCCAAGTGTCCATAATGAGCGCTAACCTATGTCGTCGCCTCAAAAAAGTTCTTACGCCTGCCGTCACTCGAGCCGTACGCGTCGCCAATGGCGCCACTGTTGCCGTCAGTGGTATGTGCACTGCTCGCGTAGGAATTGCTGGCCGCCAAGTTCCAGTCCTGTTCTCCGTGCTGACCAGTTGCCCTCACGACCTCATCTTCGGGCTCGACTTTCTGACGACGCATTCTGCCCTCATCGACTGTTCCACCTGTACACTGTGCCTCGAGCTTCCTCTTCTTTCAGACGTTCGCCCCAAACAACCAAACACCCTCTGCACTACAGCGTTTGTTCGTTTACCTCCAAAAGCCCTAACTTTCGTCGAATTGGCCTCAACGGCAACCGTGCCTGATGGCGACTATGTCGTCGCCCCTATTCGTGATGTCCTCCTGGCGCGCGACATCTATGTGCCACACTCCGTCGTTACCCTTGCCGCTAATCGGATGTGTCTCCCCGTTATCAATTTTGGCTGGACGAAACAAGTGTTACCTGAAGGCATAGCGGTGGCGACGCTCCGGTCAGTGACAGACGACCACGTCACTGCCTTTGCCGCCGACATGTCTCCAGATCCTCTTGATTACCCGCAGGATGCCTTGAACCTCGACGGCCCATTACGTCCCATGGTCGGTCCGGACCTCGCACCTGACAAAGCAGCCGCCCTACATCGCCTTTTGCTTTCCTACCGCGACATATTTGACACTGACAATCGACCACTTGGTCAGACGTCCCTTGTTCAGCATCGGATAAACACTGGTGATGCTGTTCCCATTCACCGCCGACCGTATCGCGTGTCCACGGCAGAGCGGAAGTAGGAAGAAAGTAAACAAGATGCTCGCCAATAACATTGCTGAGCCCTCGTCGACTCCTTGGGCGTCGCCGCTCGTGCTTGTCAAAAAGAAAGATGGCACGTGGCGTTTCTGCGTTGTTTACCGCCATCTAAACCGAATCACTAAAAAGGACGTTTACCCTTTATAACGAATCGACGACGCTCTTGATTGCGTTCACGGTGCCAAATACTTTTCGTCCATCGACCTTCAATCTGGTTATTGGCAGATTTTCGTCGATGAACAAGAAGAAGAAAATACAGCTTTCGTCACTCCAGATGGCTTCTACCAATTTAAGGTTATGCCGTTCGGTTTATGCAATGCCCCCGCCACGTTCGAACGGATGATGGACTCTCTGCTTCAAGGTTTCAAATAGTCAACTTGCCTTTGTTACCTCGACGACGTCCTTGTGTTTTGTCCTACATTTGGGACACACCTTGAGCGCGTCGCAGCTATCTTTGACGTCTTCCGCAAGGCTGGGCTCCAATTAAACTCATCGAAGTGCCACTTCGGGCGCCGACAGATTACAGTGCTAGGCCATCTCGTCGATGCTTCTGGAGTACAACCCGACCCGGAGAAGGTTCGAGCAGTAACGGCTCTTCCTGTACCTCAGTCTGTCAAAGATGTCCGGAGTTTTGTGGGGCTCTGTTCTTATTTCAGACGGTTCGTGAAAGATTTTGCAGCAATCGCTCGACCACTCATGAACTTCTGAATAAAGACGTGCCTTTTAAGTGGGGTACCCCTCAGGCTGCCACATTTTCACGCCTCATCGCGATTCTCACCAATCCACCGATCTTGGCCCACTTTGACCCGTCCGCACCTACAGAGGTCCGAACCGATGCCAGTGGTTATGGCATCGGCGCCATCTTAGCGCAACGCCAACACGGACACGACCACGTTATAGTCTACGCTAGCCGGCTCCTGACAACTGCAGAGCGCAACTATTCGATTACCGAGCGCGAATGTCTTGCTCTCGTCTGCGCTGTTTCAAAGTTTCGCCCATATTCATACGGCAAGCCCTTCTCAGTAATCACACACCATCATGCGCTGTGTTGGCTTTCGTCGCTCAAGGATCCTACTGGCCGGCTCGGTCGTTGGGCTCTCCGACTACAAGAATATCCCTACACAGTGACGTACAAGTCGGGACGCCAACACCAGGACGCAGATTGCCTCGCTAGCTACCCAGTTCGAAGGACCCGACCTACGTCTTGATACTGACACGAAGCCTGCGTTCTCTCTCTTTTTCACTGCTCCATGCCGGCGACGACAGCGCGTGACCCGTCCTGCCGTATCATCATTGACCGCCTGCCAACTCGTCACTTGCAGACAGTTCCCCTTCGCTCCCCGCAGGGGCGTCTGCGCAAGCAGGCGTTTGGTGAGTCGCGCCACCACGTACCCGAGCACCCGAGGGTTGGACCCTCCCGCGTCTAACCGTGCGCGGCTTAGCCGTGTCCGGGGAAAAGGGGATCCTGGGGGTTGAGCCGACGCTGAGTGTTTGGACCTTTAAGGCCCCTCAGCAGAGGCCACACACCCTTTGGCCTCGGCTTCCCGTAGACGGCACCCCGGACTGACCCACACCGGGGGAAATCGGTGGTCGCCTTTTCCTATCCCCTCTCAACCTTTTGCTTTCCTGTCCTCTTTCTTATAACTATCCTATCATCTCTTCTCTTCTGTCACTTCCTAATTTTCATAGGCGGCTTGGGTTAACCTTGTGTATGTGCCCTCCCTTGGGTATAATATATTAGGTTATAGTGGCAATGTACGGTTGGCGCCTGCAGCCTTACGCGTTAAGCACTGCAGCGTCCCCTAGTTGGGCTCCGTGGTGGGTGGCCGCCATTGCCGCCGAAATAAAACAAACCGTTATGGGAACACCAGCATTTCCCCGCCTACTTGATCGTCACCCTCTAAAGAGGGGACGCACCGATGAACTTAGCCTGTATTCCAACCGACCAAAAGAAATCTATCCGAAATACCATGTTGTACACAGCGAAAATGCTTCGAAACCGGCCAGATCCATTTCTCCATTCATAGTTGCGAAATCTTTGACGGAAGCTTTAGGCTCAGGTTACAAAGTGATTAAAATGGCTAGCGGAGACCTTCTTCTTGAGGTCCCTCAGAAACAACAGTACGAGAAACTCGGCAACCTTGTGACTTTCGGCAACATACCAATATCTGTATCACCACACCGATCAATGAATAGCTCACGCGGAGTCGTATCAGAAGCAGACCTACTAGAATTATCAGAAGCAGAACTCCTGGAAGGTTGGAAAGATCAAAATGTCACCAATGTAAAACGTATCATCATCAGACGGGACAACAAAGAAATCCCCACCAAACATCTTGTCCTCACATTTGGATCTAGCGTTCTGCCTGAAACCATCGAAACAGGATACATTAAGTTAACTGTTCGACCATATGTCCCTAACCCTAGACGGTGCTTCCAATGCCAAAGATTTGGCCATGGCTCACAGAGCTGTCGTGGTCAAATAACTTGTGCAAGGTGTGGAGTACAGGGCCACTCCTCCGACAACTGTACTGGCACTCCTCACTGTGTGAACTGCAGTGGTGACCACGCATCCTACTCACGTTCCTGTCCAAACTGGAAAAAAGAAAAGGACATAATCACCCTAAAAGTAAAAGAAAATATTTCTTTCAAGGAAGCCCGTAAGAGGTGCTCACTTTTCCACAACACATCTTATGCTGATGCGGCGCGTCGCGGGGCAGCGTCGCAGCGGCCACTGCCACCTGCCCAGCCCGCACACAGCGAGCTGCCGCTTGTGGCCCCTGCCCCCTGGGTGGAAGGCGCTAAGCCTACCCCACCCAACCAGCAAACAAGCCCGGTTACCCTTGGGTTACCGGCACCACAACAGTCCACGGCAGCATCCTGCTCTTCGCGTAGCGAACCGGCAGGACCGCCAGCAGCGCCCACGGTGGGTGCAGTCAAGGCTGCCTCACCCTCTCCGGCCCCTGCTGTCGCTGGCAACAGCCAGCGCAGCTCAGGCCCAAAGACAGCCCCATCAACCTCCGGGCTGGTGGGCGCAAAGGTCTCGTCCTTCGCGGCGAGACTTTCTCGCGAAATTTCTCGCTCGCAAGAGCGCGTGTCCAGCGCCCCACATGAGGCAATGGACACTACACCCATCCCGACAGCGCACCAAGCGCCTAAGGAGCGGCGAGGCTCCCTCGACCGCTTCAGAAAGGACAAATCCCGCGTTACAGGGCCCGGGAAGGGCTCTGTAATCTAAAGCAATATTTCCTTTTCTAGTACACACAGCACCAATTTACTTTCATTATGGATACTCAAATCATACAATGGAACGTCAGAGGTATTCTTAGGAACCTCGACTGATGTCCAAGAACTTCTCCACGAACACAACCCAAAAGTGCTGTGTGTACAGGAAACTCACTTAAAATCGACACATACAAACTTTCTCCGACAGTATGTTACGTTTCGTAAAGATCGTGATGATGCCCTCGCATCATCAGGCGGTGTTGCCATCGTAATCCACAAAAGCATAGCATGTCAACGTTTGCGGCTACAAACGCCCCTCGAAGCAGTGGCAGTTCGACTTGTTCTCTTAAACAGACTCATCACCATTTGCTCGCTTTACATACCCCCACATTACCAACTACACAAACATGAATTTCAGTCATTTATAGACGAATTGCCAGAACCTTATCTTGTTCTTGGCGATTTCAATGCGCACAGCGGTCTGTGGGGCGACTCTCGCATTGATGCACGAGGCCGTCTAATTGAGGACTTTCTTTTCTCATCCGGTGCATGTCTGCTAAATAAAAAAGCAGCCACATATTATTGTCTCGCAAATAAAACGTTTTCCTCCATAGATCTGAGCATAGCTTCTCCATCCATACTACCTGAACTTGAATGGGAAGTTATAAAGAACCCTTATGGGAGCGACCATTTCCCAATACTGCTGAGAACACCAAGACAATACGAATCTCCACCACGCGCCCCCCAGTGGAAGGTCGATGCAGCGGACTGGAAGAAATTCCAAACACTTACCAGTACGCTCTCGTGGGCTGACATTTCATTGCTCGGAATTGACGGTGCCGTCGAATATCTTACTAATTTCATAATTGATGCAGCTCTTAAGTGTATTCCCCAAACAAGTGGACTTTCTAGCAAACGCCGTGTTCCGTGGTGGAATGAACAATGCCGGAACGCACGTAGGCAGCAGAACAAAGCATGGAGGCAGCTTCGCGATTCTCCTACTGCTGAAAACCTCGTCAATTTCAAGAAAATCAAATCCCAAGGTAGGAGAACGCGCAGACAAGCCAGGAGAGACAGCTGGCAAACATTCTTATCAAGCATAAATTCATACACGGATGAGGCCAAGGTTTGGAACAGGGTCAATAGAGTAAGAGGACGACAAACACATCCTCCTCCCCTGGTACATACGCAGGGAGATAGCCTGGAGGACCAAGCGAACCATTTGGGTGCACATTTTGAACATGTGTCCAGTTCATCACACTATTCTCCAGCATTCACAAAATACAAAGCAGCAATAGAAAAACAAAAACTAGACCGAAAGAGCGCTGGGAACGAGCCATATAACCTACCTTTCTCCCTAGCAGAGCTGCAAGCATCACTCACCTGTTGCAAACAATCTGCCCCAGGCTCCGACCGCATACTCTACGAAATGTTGAAAAACCTGTCCTCTGAAACAAAGAAAACCCTTCTCTGCCTGTACAACTCTATATGGACCTCCGGCGAGATCCCCTCTGCCTGGAAAGAGGCCATAGTAATCCCTATCCTGAAGCAGGGCAAGGATCCATCGTCCGTATCGAGTTATCGGCCCATAGCTCTAACAAGCTGCATCTGCAAAGTCTTTGAGAAGATGATAAACCGCCGTCTGATACATTTCCTAGAATCAAACAAGCTGCTTGACCCATACCAGTGTGGATTCCGCGACGGCCGATCCACCACTGACCATCTGATACGCCTAGAGGCTCAGATTCGTGAGGCTTTTGTCCACAAGCAATTCTTCCTGTCTGTTTTCCTTGATATGGAAAAAGCATACGACACCACGTGGCGATTCGGAATACTAAGAGACCTCGCACACTTTGGAATACGTGGCATTATGCTGAATATCATTGAAAGTTATCTGTCCAACCGCAGATTCCGTGTTCGTGTGGGTAATGCCCTATCAAGACCATATGTGCAGGAAACTGGAGTACCACAGGGTGGTGTGCTTAGTTGCACCCTTTTTATCATAAAAATGAACTCTCTGCGTCTGTACATCCCACGCAACATATTTTATTCAGTATATGTCGACGATGTACAGATAGGCTTCACGTCATGTAACCTTGCAATCTGTGAGCGGCAGGTTCAGCTTGGACTGAACAAACTGTCTAAGTGGGCAGACGAGAATGGTTTTCGGCTTAACCCACAAAAGTCCACATGCGTCCTCTTCTCCAGGAAGAGAGGTCTGCACCCTGATCCCAACATCGAGATACAGGGTGAGGGTCTACCTGTAAAAACTGAACACAAATTCCTAGGCCTAATTCTGGACGCGAAGTTAACGTTTATCCCACATCTAAAGTATTTAAGAAACAAGTGCCTGAAGACAATGAGCATCTTGAAAGTGTTGTCTCGCACTACGTGGGGTAGTGACACAAGATGTCTATTGAATCTATATAAGAGCCTCATTCGATCACGTATAGACTACGGTTCCATCATATATCACTCTGCGACGCCGAGCGCCTTGAAGATGTTAGACCCTGTCCACCATCTGGGTATCCGCCTCTCTACGGGTGCGTTCAGAACAAGCCCCGTAGAAAGCCTTTATGCCGAATCAAATGAATGGTCGCTACATCTACAGAGAACTTACTTATCCTTTGTATATTTCCTAAAAGTGAACTCAAACAATACGCACCCTGCCTACACAAGTATAAATGATCTGTCCAGTGCCCAAACCTTTCTGAACCGCCCTTCCGTGAGAAAGCCCTACGCACTGCGAGTAAGAAGTCTTGCCGAAGAAATGGATGTGTCGCTCCATGAGCACGATGTCATGCCCCCTCCTGTAGAGCTGCCGCCATGGCAGTGGCAGCTGATTGACTGTGATCTGTCCTTCATTGAGGTCACAAAGCATGCGCCGGTCGCACATATCCGTATGCACTTCCTCGAATTGCAGCACAAATACTCTTGTCCGGAATATTTTACTGACGCTTCAAAGTCACACACTGGCGTGTCTTACGCGGCGGTCGGTCCATCCTTTTCGGCTGCCGGAGTTCTACACCCAAACACAACCATCTTTACAGCGGAGGCCTACGCCATCCTGGCGGCGGTTAAACACATCAAACGGTTAGACATACCCAAGGCAATCATCTTTACTGACTCTTTATCCGTGTTGAAATGTTTAAAAACTCTCAGTAGGCACAGAAACCCCGTCATTATAGCTCTTTATTCCATAATTTGCACCGCGTATACATCCAAGCAACAAATTGTGCTGTGCTGGGTGCCAGGGCACCGCGAGATCGAGGGGAATGAGTTGGCCGACAAGCTAGCCACATCTGCTCATACAGACGCTGCCACTTCACCCATAGCTGTCCCTGTAATGGACCTAAAACCCTTTCTCAAGAAAAAGGTCAGGGCCTACTGGCAACGTCTGTGGGACAGAGAAACGAGCAACAAATTACACACTATAAAGCCTCAACTCGCTCATTGGCCACCAGAATCGAAGACACGCCGCACACAAGTTACACTTTGCAGACTCAGAATAGGACACACATACAGTACACACGCATACTTATTGTCCGGTGGCCATCCGCCTGTCTGTGATGAATGTGGCGAGCCACTTAGTGTACTTCACGTCCTCCTGCAATGCCCTGAACTAGAGCCTCAGAGAAAAATACATTTTTCATTATCGTTACGGCAGAATCTACCATTGCATCCATGTATGTTTTTGGGCAATGAACCTCTTTTTAAATACCAATCCGTTATCGCGTTTTTAAAGGATATACCTAACTTTCGTGTTATATATCCAGGTGACTTGTAGCACGGTCTCTCTGGAGAGGCCGCTGCTGCGGTATTTTATTAAAGAAAGCACGTGCCTCCTGGTCTTTGTCTACAAAGGCTTCTGGTAGGCGTCGTGCTACTTTTATACTCTTAATACTCTAAGCACCATGACCATTTCTCATCCATTCACTACCCATAGATCATTCCACACGTCACTGCCATAATTCTATTCGATATATGTTTTACGCTTCTATACCGCGATTTGTTCTTAGGCCCCTTTACAGCCACATTGCATCCCGTCATCGGAACTCACTGATCATGGCAAACATACCATTCATTGTCTTGGCGCTCTTTGGCCACACTTGGCCCTTGCGCCACAAAACACCAAATATCATCATCATCATCATTATTTGGACGCAGTTTTGATTAATCATTATGACATGCTTGCATGCAACCAAACTTTCTACTATCAACATGATGCCGCCGATTTTTCGATTACCAAACAGTTCTTGGCCATCTTGTGCACACTCAGAGCTCCCGACATGACCTTTTCACGGCCTTGTACTTGGAAACTCAAAACCCGACTATGGGCCCAAATGATCTTGTTGCAAGACCCCAGAGGCTGCTGCAATAGGACTGAAACACGACAATACCTCATACAA